>NW_017307932.1:312057-329759 GCF_000935625.1 Nanorana parkeri | reverse complement strand
TCTTCTATCTGACCTCCGTCCTCCCCTTCAGTCTTATATCTGACCTCCGTTCTTCCCTTCAGTCTTCTATCTGACCTCCGTCCTCCCCTTCAGTCTTCTATCTGACCTCCGTCCTTCCCTTCAGTCTTCTATCTGACCTCCGTCCTTCCCTTCAGTCTTCTATCTGATCTCCGTCCTCCCTTCAGTCTTCTATCTGACCTCCGTCCTTCCCTTCAGTATTCTATTTGACCTCCGTCCTTCCCTTCGGTCTTCTATCTGACCTCCGTCCTTCCCTTCAGTCTTCTATCAGACCTCCATCCTTCCCTTCAGTCTTCTATCTGATCTCCGTCCTCCCCTTCAGTCTTCTATCTGACCTCCGTCCTCCCCTTCAGTCTCATATCTGACCTCCGTCCTCCCCTTCAGTCTCATATCTGACCTCCGCCCTCCCCTTCAGTCTCATATCTGACCTCCGTCCTCCCCTTCAGTCTCATATCTGACCTCCGTCCTTCCCTTCAGTCTTCTATTTGACCTCTGCCCTTCCCTTCAGTATTCTATTTGACCTCCGTCCTCCCCTTCAGTCTTCTATTTGACCTCCGTCCTTCCCTTCGGTCTTCTATCTGACCTCCGTCCTCCCCTTCAGTCTTCTATCTGACCTCCGTCCTCCCCTTCAGTCTTGTGCAGTTTTACCGGCTCCTCTTCCTCTGATATCACTGCACACTGGGAGCTTTCACAATGTAGAATCTGCAGCAATTCAGATACAGCCCGCCTCTTTTCCTGGTTGGAGGACATCCAGTATCATCTTGCGCTTTCCTACCCAGCCTGACTGTCCCTGGCCGCATAGCTTTCATTCATTGGATTTCAGTTTTCTCATTAATGGCAGCTCAGCAGCACATGTGGGTGTTAACTTGGGTGATCTGCATACAAATACAACCTGCCTATGAACGCCCGCTCCTCCAGACTGACATCAACACATCAAGGAATTTTTAATAATGAATGGTTTGCCTTACTGCAACACACACAAACACATTGCATGATTCACCGAATGGACTGTGTGACTCTTCTATTGCCGGGTGGCATTGTTTTACTTTACGGTGGCTGACCTGCTTTTGTTTAATAGTTTTGTTGCTTTTACGTTTATATCCCTAGCACTTTTCTTCACTTCAACAACTCTTAGTTATGTGGTGATGGTGGTGGTGGTGATGATGATAGTGGTGGTGGTTGTTGTGGCACGCGGTATACACTTTATATTTTAAAATAGAGACAATAATGAAGGGTGACAAAGGATGGTGTGTGTGTGTGTGTGTGTCTGTCTGCGTGTGTGTGTGTGTCTGTCTGCGTGTGTGTGTGTGTGTGTGTCTGTCTGCGTGTGTGTCTGCGTGTCTGTCTGTGTGTGTGTCTGTGTGTGTGTGTGTGTCTGTGTGTGTGTGTGTCTGTGTGTGTGTGTGTGTGTGTGTCTGTGTGTGTGTGTGTCTGTGTGTGTGTGTGTCTGTGTGTGTGTGTGTGTCTGTGTGTGTCTGTGTGTGTCTGCGTGTGTCTGCGTGTGTCTGTGTGTGTGTCTGTGTGTCTGTGTGTCTGTGTGTGTGTCTGTGTGTCTGTGTGTGTGTGTGTGTGTCTGTGTGTGTCTGTGTGTGTCTGCGTGTGTCTGCGTGTGTCTGTGTGTGTGTGTGTGTGTGTGTGTGTGTCGGTGTGTGTGTGTGTGTCTGTGTGTGTCTGTGTGTGTCTGCGTGTGTCTGCGTGTGTCTGTGTGTGTGTGTGTGTGTGTGTGTGTGTCGGTGTGTGTGTGTGTGTCTGTGTGTGTCTGTGTGTGTCTGCGTGTGTCTGCGTGTGTCTGTGTGTGTGTCTGTGTGTGTGTCTGTGTGTGCGTCTGTGCGTGTGTGTGTGCGTGTGTCTGTGCGTGTGTCTGTGCGTGTGTCTGTGCGTGTGTGGGTGGGTGTGTCTGTGGGTGTGTCTGTGGGTGTGTCTGTGTGTGTGTGTGCGTGTGTGTGCGTGTGTGCGTGTGTCTGTGTGCGTGTGTCTTTGTGTGTGTGTGTGTGTGTGTGTGTGTGTGTGTGTGTGTGTGTGTGTCTGTGTGCGTGTGTCTGTGTGCGTGTGTCTGTGTGCGTGTCTGTGTGCGCGTGTGTGTCTGTGTGCGTGTGTGTGCGCGTGTGTCTGTGTGTGGTAAAAATAGCATTTTGTTCTTACCGTAAAATCCTTTTCTCGGAGTCCACTGAGGGACCTCTGAAGAATCTGATACACAGGCAGCGACATAACCCTGCGTATCACATTCTTCAGAGCTGTGTCCCTCAATGGGTGATAGAGAAAAAGTAAAATAATCATATTGCGAATCTCTATAAGCAGCAATAAATACAAGGATTCACGTTCTAAATACCTGACACAGACGGATGTTTTCATACGGGTGGGCTTCCTCGTGTAGACGTGCTTTAGATTCCTGTTTCTCCCCGTGGACGATCAGTAATGGTTTATTCCTAGAAGTAGGAAGGTACCAAATTTACATCTACCATACTATAATGATGTAACAATTTGTAACAATTCTCCATCAGCTCTCGAAGAAATGAATGACAGCAGGAGACCGAACAGTCCGCAGTAATCTGTTCACAATGCTCAGCAATCACATGTTCAAGGCTATGATGAAAATCAATCCAAAATGCTTTTTGATTTGCAGTTCATTGGCTTTGGTTGACCTGCATTCCAATACTGATTTTATGGTTGCTTAAAGAGACACTAAACTCAGGAGTTAAATCTTTAAAAAAAGATTCAAGTATATAAACTATTAACAACAATGTATCTTATTTGTGTATCACTCGGCTGTAGATCCTCCGATCGTCTCTGAATTGGTGCGGCGTAAAGCAAGGATGAGGATGACAGCCCCAAGGCCTGCACCTTTGAAAAATAAGTTAGCATTGGCAGCTCATATATTTCTAGCTTGCCAGATTCCCTCCAGCATTGTACTGCCTTGATAATGTGTATATAACAATGAAAACAGTGGGATCCTGAGAAATAAATATACAGTATATATTCATGAGGGGTTCCCAACCCCAAAAAACTATTCAAGGGCAGGTGCTCCCACTATACATTCGTATATAGACTAAAGTGACACTGAACGCAGGAGATACACCTACAAAATACATTCAGCTATGAACAACAATGTATCTTATTTGTGTATCACTCGGCTGTAGATCCTCCAATCATCTCCGACACTGTCCTTCCTCCTGGAGGGGGGCTACGTCTGTTCCCCATGGTCCCTGTGTGTGTTGTAAAGTAGTCACCGCTCCAAGCTCCTCCCCCGGAATGGACTACAATGTCAATACAAATCAGTAAACTAAACATGAGATTGTAGTCCATCCCGGGGGCGGGGAGGGGGGGGGGAGCTTGGAGCGGTGACGACTTTACAACACACACAGGGACCATGGGGAACAGACGTAGCCCCCCTCCAGAAGGAAGGACAGTGTCAGCACCAATTCAGAGATGATTGGAGGATCTACAGCCGAGTGATACACAAATAAGATACATTGTTATTCATAGATAAGGTACCTGACTGTCTTTTTAAGATTTAATTCCTGAGTTTACTGTCACTATAAAACCAGGAAACATTTAAAACAGTAAATGCCACATTACTGTGGACCGTTAAGCGGATAAAATAAATTCCAAAACCGCCATGTACAGTGAACGGCAGCTAAAGACTTGTCATCGGACTGTACAATCTTTAGGTTTTAGACAACAAATACAGAGAACAAGCGTCAGACTGACTGAATATGAACTAAACGCATTGTTCAGGTAGGACCTTTAAACTACATAGCTACATAAACTACATAACGCAGATTGTAAAGAGATTGTACAATCATATTATAATGAGGACATCTTATGTCTGAGCAACCACAAGATAATATAAGTTGCCACTCACCGGAATTCCTCTGGATACTGTTTCACTAGCCAGGGGATATTTATGCAGTAGTTAAACTATTAAAAAAAAAAGAAAATAGTGAGGAAGCACGGACACGGGTTGATAAATGTTCAGCTCAATGATCTATATATATATATAACAATTCTATTGTACAGTGAAGGTCAGTGAACAGACCTATGTTGGCCGGCTGCAATGTGTAAATTCTGCACGTGTGCTAAAACTAGAATGGTCACTCCGTTTACACTAAACTGAATTTCATTCCCAAAACCGCCGAACTATGTACACCGTGGTGGACACGGCATTCCCCAGACTGCTGAACTATGTACACCGTGGTGGACACGGCATTCCCCAGACTGCTGAACTATGTACACCGTGGTGGACACGGCATTCCCCAGACTGCTGAACTATGTACACTGTACTATACATTTCACTGACTGCTGAATACTGTACATTACTGTGAATTCATACTACCAGGAAAGGTTTTGAAAGGAGAACTATGAGGTGAGTGCTTTTCAGTAGATCAAGAGGTGAGCGAACACATACCGGCGTACGCTCACTTCTCGATCGTGTCACGGCTCTCTGCCGTGACAGGGGAGGGGATGGATTCCCCCCTCCCCGCTCCGATCCACCAGCGCTGACTGGCGGAACGGACGGGGGAGGGTACAGCTGGCTCTGCCTCTAGATAGGCAGAGCCAGCTGTCACTCACGCAGTATACAGGGAGCTGTAGCTCTCTATATACTGAACTTAGGGTGACGGGAGGACGCTAGTTTGTGTCCTCCCGTTACCCTAAGGAGAACTATGAGGAAAAGCCCTGACCCCATAGTTCTCCTTTAAGCAATTCAGTATTCATCCTGTACAACAGACAGGAAACTGTCTGCTCCTACACTTTAGGACAGGGGAGGGCAACTCCAGCTCTTGTGGAACTACAAGTCCCATGAGGCATTGCAAGACTGACAGCTCCAGGCATGACTGCCAGGGGCAGAGGCATGCTGGGAATTGTAGTTAAAGCACAGCTGGAGGGCCTGAGTTGCCCACCCCTGCTTTAGGGGATAAGCTCCAGATAAACACAGCTTGCATACGCACCCACAATCTGTCTTTATATTAGCGCCCTGTAATTAGCTGGACAGCAGAACTTCTTGTGTGAACTGGATTTCGCTGTCATAACTCCGCTTCAGGAATTCATTGCACTTCCTCTCCTGACTCATCCAACAATCATATCTTCTTTAGAAGTTGTGCCAGCAGCACAACTCCAGACATCAGCCCAAGCGCCGCTGGGTCCCTCACACCAGATGCACGGCTGTCCAGCATCTGATCAGCTAACAGGCGGCAGAAACTGATCATCAGAATATAGTAAAGTGTACTGCGGTATACAGGGGTGTCGTACCTGCACAGAAGACACCAACGTCCCGAACAAAGGAGACAGAATATCTGCCGAGACAAATGGTGTTTAGATTAAAAATGAATTTTAGTCTGGGAAAAAAAAACAGGAAATTTAAATGAGGAGATTCTGCAAATCACTAATTAATGTACATCCAGTCAGTGCGCACTGGTCTATGGACATCACAAAAGCTGTTTGAGATGATTTGATAGAAATTTCTGTGGGCAACTATGAGAAAAATGGGCTGTGGTGATACCTTTCCTAAATGGGTTCTTTGCTTCATACTGGTCCCACGTAAAGACAAATACGGGACGATTTATAAATCTTTTGCGCGGCTATTTGATGGGAGAATGCCATTCGCACAGCAATTCCCACCACTAGATGGAGCCGAGGAGCATAAGAATTTCCTATGATCCTCGGCTCCATCTAGTGGCAGGAATGACGCGCAGAGACACTTATTCGGTTCCGGTTTTCACACCACCTACGTGACAACCTCACACAACGCTTATATCGCTTTTTTGGGTCTTCCTGTCCTGGTGACAACTGCTCCTTTCATTTCTTGTATGTGTCAAAGGGACAGGAAGTGAAGGGATATCTCTCTGTTAGAGTGTCACAGTCAAAAATTAAAACCCGATAGAAATGTCAACTCTTCCTCACCCTAAAATTGGAGTTGGTATTTAACCAGTCATGGTGACTCACCCTTAATATGAAGGGCACCGGCGTTGTACTTGGGTTTGATGCCGGTGACTTTGGTCAGGTAGAATCGGAACGGTTCTCCGGCCTGTAGGACGTCCCAGGGGTCCTGAGAGTCACTGGGAGTCTTGTATTTCTCATTTTTGGTGGGGGTGGGGCTGCGGCTCTTATCCGGTCTCGGCACCTCCAGTTTTTGAGGTGGCGGCGCTTTCACCTTCTTCTGCACCTTCCTCGGCTCAGGGTCCTCATCACTGCTGGAGAGGCACCACCCCGCGCCCTCTTTGTCCGATTTCTGTTTTTTGGCCGGCGATGGCTCTTTACCTGCCGCCGCCTCCTCAAACTTTACCGGATTTGACTTCCTCTTGTAAGATTCTTTCCTGGCTTTGGAGCACGGGAACGGAGGAGGGGGAACCGCGCTGCCTCTGCTCACCGGTAAGGAGGTAGGTGGTTCTTTGGTGTCTTCTGACTCGTCGTCACTGCTGGACAACGTCCATTTGCCGTGGCTGCTCTGCTGGGATCCAGAGCTCCTGTGACACAGACAGGAAACGACGACGCATGAGTATATAGGAGGAGGAAACACAAAAACCGTTATGTGACAAGCTCAGCATAAGATTCATAATCATGGCGGCGACCATTGCCAGACTTGCGTGAAAAATGAGCACCTGACGTCACTTTTCTACACCAATGTTCTAAATTAGCCGTCATTTGAGGATAAAGAGAGGGGCCCTAAAGAGGACCTGTCAGTAACTTTACAAGTCTACATATATAACTTTCATACAAGATAAAGTAAAAGTATCAATTTTCAGAACAGCTCCACCTTTTATCATTGAACAGCCGGCCCCTCAGCTCCAGTCAGTGACTTTGCTTAGACTGAGGTGACATCAGTCTGCTGTGGGGAAGATGAAGCATTTACTCAGTCTCCTTTTTATCCATTTTCATTACATACCTAATGGGGAATTGATGAAGACTGGAGCGAACAGAATCTGTAGCAGTAGCCCATAGTAACCAACTGGCTTCTCTCTGCAGTTTGTTCAGTTAAGCTTTGAAAATGAAAGCTAGAAGCTGATTGGTTGCCATAGGCAGGTGCTCCACATTCTGTCTACTCCACTTTAGATAAATTCCCGCAATTATTTTGGACGCAGTGATGTTATAACTAGGTCTTAGTGCTTCCCTATGAAGGCAGGCAGATCATGGCTGGTGGGAGGGGCCGGCAGGGGGCTGTACATAGCTTCCTGAAAACATCACAGCACCCAGCCTCCGTACTTCTCTGAAGAGTCCTCACCCCTGATATGAGCAGTTGGCCTTATCAAAATATCTTGATGGTGGATGTCAGCCTGGAGGAGTGGGCATTCCTAGTCAGGATGTATTTGCATGTAGACCGCCCACATGTGATGCTGAGCCTAAAGGTGGCCATACACTCTACAACCATCGCAAGACTTTAGTCTTGCGATGGTTGTAAAGGGATTAAAAAAACGTACGATCTGCCTATCTTGGACAGGCAGATCGCACTCTCGATCATCGCAAGCCCGCCCCCCTGAGGGGCGGGCTTCCGATGACCGCAATGCTGAACGGGCAGTGTGCGCGTGCGCACACCGGCCCGTTCAGCATTTGTCTTCCGAGCACCGTTCTAACCAGCCGAGAATCGTACGATTCCCGGCTGGTTTTCGAACATGCTGGTTCGACAGAAGACGTGCGACCGTACAGTAGAAACGATCGCACGTCTCCGTTCACACTGCTCGATTATCGTACGAAAACCCGATCGCATACGATTATCGTACGATAATCGTGCAGTGTATGGGCACCTTAACAGAACTAAAAACGGGTGGGGTCAGGGATAATCAGGCAGTGAGGAAAACGCAGTCTGAAGGGAAGGACAGAGGTCAGATAGAAGACTGAAGGGGACGACGGAGGTCAGAGGTACAAAAAGAGAGAAATGTGTGCAGGTTCCTAAGAGGAAAAAAAAGGCAATAAAGTTGAAATGTAAATGAGAAATAAAAGTCGTCTCGTCGGGTTCCTGAGCAGCTTCTCTCCTGTTTTTGTCAGTCACCAATAATGAGGATCGTGGCGGATTGGAGGCCGGAGACATTTTCTGCATAGAAAGTAAATTCTTCCAGAACCGGCACAATAGCCATGAAACATGGGGGAAGGGGGAGCGGCTCGCACGGCATTGCAGACTCTACAATGTGAACATCTGTCTGCGTCTCTGATTCCCGGCTGTCCGGCCACGAGGGATGCTACCGGGACGAGGCTGCGGAAGAGCTTCATCTCGCCATATGCTGCTGGACTGCGGGGGAAAGTCTCTGCAGACGTATAATGGATCTCGTATCCGAGGCTCACAATGGAGGCTACGAGGGGAGAAGGAAATCTTTGCACATTGATGAACAAACAACCTTCAGCATTTGTCATAGCGATCTACGATTTATAAAGTGGAGTCAGTTTGCTCAACCGATAAGTTTTAGGTCAAATCCTTCTTTTAACCATTTTTCATCCTTTCATACATCTCAGTGCTGCCGATCTCCTGCAGCCACTTCCTGTTCACATGCACCCCAGCGATGGCTGCCATGGCATTTCTCAGGGCGGGTTTCCTGATGGTGACAACAGCAGACAAAGCCTGTGTAATGTGTGTGGAAATGCCCACTTGTAGCCGCCATCACAGTGACAACGCAGGAGCACAGTTGGGATACAGGGACAGAGCGTTGTCACCCTAGAAAAGGAAGTGGCTGAACAAGGACCTCCACGGCAGCGTTACCTGGGATTATTTTAATTAAATCTGCAAACATGCAACTGAAGCCATAAGTATTTTTAGTTTGGGATGGAGTGGGGAGGAATTAGACCCTTTGTCAGGTTTTTACCTCTATGTCCCCGTTAGAGAGATTCACCCTCTCCTTTTGGCCTGGTGAATGTTATCACTAAGGCCTTGTTCACACCAAATGCAGAGCAGATCCGGTCAGGTTTCTGCACACGCAGTGCAGTGGGTTGTGCCGCGTTATTGATGTGTTTTTTCCCGCGTTTTTTTTTTTAAGTTTAACATGGGCTTTCAGGCACTTGCATGCGTTTTTGATGCGTTCCAGAGCAGGTAAAATAGGGCTTGCCAGTTTTTTCACCTGCTCTGGATCGGCACACTGCGATGTGAACTGGAGCTCAAAATACCATTGGAATACATTGGACGCAGTTTTGATCCGTTCTGCACCCGCTCTGCTCTGGATCTGCTCCGCGCTTGGTGTGAACAAGCCCTAAAAGTGAAAGAAAATAAAAAATTTGGGGCTGCCATCAGAAGATGATTAGATGGAAAATCTTTCAATGGGGACTCTGGTGACCCCGCTGACCACCGGGGCTTCCCCTCACTTTGGAGGGATTTCCTCTCACTTCCTGTTGTGGCTAATAGACAGGAAGTGAAGGGAAATCTCCTCAATTGGGCACAAATGGCAATGTGACAGTCTCATTGTCACAGGTCGGCTAGAACTATGAGGTGAGTGAAAAGCACTCACCTCATAGTTCTCCTTTAAGAGGAGTTATATATCCCTCCCTTACTCTATCCAAATCTATATGTCTCTCATCCTGGTGTGTTATGTAAATGTGACTTCTGAGCAGAACCCCAGAGGAAGAGAAGTCGGCACTGCCACCTCACACCACTGAGATCAGTCCCAACAGGACATTGTATGATCCCCTCCACAATCTAATATCATCATCAAACATTCAACACGATGTCTACACTAACAAACGTGACATTGTATCAGTGTCTGCTCCACCCCTATCTATCCCCCAGTGTTACATTGTATCAGTGTCTGCTCCACCCCCTATCTATCCCTCAGTGTTACATTGTATCAGTGTCTGCTCCACCCCCTATCTATCCCTCAGTGTTACATTGTATCAGTGTCTGCTCCACCCCCTATCTATCCCCCAGTGTCACATTGTATCAGTGTCTGCTCCACCCCTATCTAGCTCTCACTGTTACATTGTATCAGTGTCTGCTCAATCCCTATCTATCCCCTCAGTGTCACATTGTGTCAGTGCCTGCTTCACCCCTATCTATCCCACAGTGTTACATTGTATAAGTGTCTGCTCCACCCCCTATCGATCTCTCAGTGTTACACTATATCAGTGTCTGCTCCATCCCTATCTCTCAGTGTTACATTGTATCAGTCTGCTCTCCCAGTTGTCACCTGCTCATTCTGCTCCACTTGGGTCGCTGTGTACTGACGTCACTATTTGGCGCACCATACAACGTCAGAACCCGACTACCAATACTAACAACTATACTCCCTTGCTGGGCGCCAAGTATCTATATGGCGTTCACAATAGCAGAGGAGGGGCACATTCACAGACTCTTCCCTTCCCGACGATTCTGGTCATTTTAGACAGCGCGGTATTCGCTCTACAGCGGCCTTCTAGCATCACGTGACCAGCAAATGGGGAAGAGGGCGGGTTATACCTTCTTTTTTCCACAGCCAATAGACGATCGAGCCTATTTGACGTCTGTACAATTTAACCAATCCGGAGTCATCTCGGGCTGTAGGCGGCAGTTTTGGAAGTCTGGTTGTCATGGTGACGCGTTCTCACAGCCGAGAGTTCTTTCCAACGCCATGTCAGTGCAAGGAGACAGCGAGAGATTCCGATCGGTATGAGCCCGACACCGCTATGCGACTGACCTATACTGCAGCGCTGTACAGAGCTATTCAGATCAGTCACTGCACCAGAGGAGCTAACACTCTAATGTGCCCCACTATTATTTATTACTGTAATACATTCATATAGCGCTGACATACACAGCAGTGCTGTGCAGTGATCGCCTTACAGCACTGCGGTATATGTCAGCGCTATATAAATGTATAAAAATAGTGTCTGCCTGTGGGGGGGACATTAGAGTGTAAGCTCCTCTGGCGCAGAGACAGATGTGACTGTGGGGGGGACATTAGAGTGTAAGCTCCTCTGGCGCAGAGACAGATGTGACTGTGGGGGGTGCATTAGAGTGTAAGCTCCTCTGGCGCAGAGACTGATGTGACTGGCTCAGTGTTCTCTGTACAGCACTGTGGTATATGTCAGAGCTATATACATGTATAATAATAAGGGATGCAGCCGATACCGATTATCGATACCTTTTTTTTTTTTTCTTCTTTTTTGTGTGTCATTTGACAGTTTTCCTAAAACAATACAGGCCAATGATTTTTGGACAGTGGTGGAGCACCGGGGCCCAGTGCCAGCTGTGCCCCTGGTAGTTCTGCCACTGACCCCAAGCCATAGAGGACTACAAAACACAGCAATGCATAATAATAGGAAGCTACATACTCTGTGCTGCTCAGGGGTGCCAGCCTGGTGGCTGTGCAGGGTACTCAATACTGGTATCAGTGCATAACTAATAATAATAGTGTGTGACTGGGGGGGACATTAGAGTGTAAGCTCCTCTGTACAGAAACCGATGTGACTGTGGGGTAGTGCGTTACTAAGTCCAGAATCCACTGCGTTACTAACATCAGAGTCCACTGCATTACTAAGTCTAGAATCCAGCGCGTTACTAAGCCCAGAGTCCAGTTCATATACTGTTCTGCATTGCTGTATAAATGTATTGCTGGGATTTGTAGTCCCACTACAACCAGTGCATTTCTGCATTAGAGTGTAAGCTCCTCTGGCGCAGAGACTGATGTGACTGGTTCATTGTTCTCTGTACAGCACTGTAGTATATGTCAGAGCCGTATCGGTGAGTATTGCTCGCTCGGTGTTGATGATGGGGGTTGTAGTTTCGGAAGTCTCTCAGTATTTTGTGTTTTTTTCCAGGTATTTGCAGCTTGTGATGTCGGCCGGAAAGGATATCTGAGTAGAGAAGACTTCAAGGTTGCCGTCGTCATGTTGTTCGGCTATAAACCCTCCAAGGTAATTCATGTCGCTGTCTTGTAGACATTTTTCGTCTTACTTAACCCCTTGAGTACCAGTCTGTATACACCCCTTCACTGCCAGGGTGAAGTGATCCTCTTTATTGGCTTTCTTCAATTATTAAAGACACAAGATTTCCAGATTCCTTAGATCCCTCCATCAGGCTGCATGGAGCGATCATTACAGCTTGATAAAGGGATCAAGGAATTTGGAAAGCTTGTGCTGCACCCTCTACAGCAGGGGGGGAAGAGACGGGATGGGTTTTATAGTTCAAGCACAGCTGGAGGGCCTGAGCTGCCCACCCCTGCCTTACTGCCGGTGAAGGCGCCATCATAACCTCTATTTGGATTGCGGTTGCCATGGTGCTGCACATGTGATCAGCTATGACGTCAACCATTTGAGGGTTTGAAAGTTTGGTTGAGAGCTGAAACAAGCGCACAGACAACCTTGACTATTAGCACGCCTTGAAAGTAGCCGGAGACAGATTGGTGGGTAAAGTTTCTTTATAATAACTAATAGCTTATAAAGGGGATCACTTAAAGGGTAGTTCCATTTTCCCAGGCGAATTTGGGAAAATGGAATTAACCCCTCCCATCTTGCCCTCCCCCCGCCGCTATACTTACCTTGGGGTGAATGCTACCTCCCCTCCGCTGGTGCAGGTGTACCATCCATACCCCGTACACCGCAGCGCAGCCCTGCCCTCGGTATTTTGAATTTCATTCGCAAGTGGCGAGCACTCACTGCGGTGACCAATGAGAAGTGCTTCCCTTTTTGGTCAGCGCGGTCAGAAGCACTTCTCAGGTCAGGTGACTGTGCTGACCAACGAGTGCTCGCCAATTTGAAATTCCATGTGCAGGGCTGCGCTGCTGCGTACGGAGTGTGGATGGTACCCTGTCAGCCACGGAGGGAAGGGAGCATTCGGTTAAAGGTTCGAGCAGCAGCGAAGGGGGAGAGGGGGCAGGTTGATGGTGGTAATTCCGTTTTCCCAAATTCGCCTGGGAAAGTTTAATTACCCCTCTAGATTTGGAAGTCACCAGGGATTCCATTACTAATAGCTGAAGATGTAATCATATTGTAAATGCCATGAACATGTTACAGATTATAAGAGATTTCAGTAATTGTGGGGTCACATTTTCTCCGAGTTGTAATTGTCTTATTCAGCCACAAGATGTCACTAGAGGTTTGTGTACTAAGTTTCTCAGCAATTTCATTTACTTCTAATGTTTATAAAATCACGTTTTGTCTGATTTTCTGTTATGTGTACTCAGTCTCCTCTTCCCGATAAACATTTCATACGAAGCACTAAGGAGAACTATGAGGGGGGTGCTTTTCACTCACCTCATAGTTCTAGCCGACCTGTGACAATGAGACTGTCACAGGTCGGCTCAGTAGATCGGGAGGTGAGCGAACACATACCGGCGTTCGCTCACCTCTCGATCCTGTCACGGCTCTCTGCCGTGATAGGGGAGTGGCTGGATTCCCCCCTCCCCGCTCCGATCCTCCAGCGCTGACTGGAGAAACGGATGGGGGAGGGGGCGGGTACAGCTGGCTCTGCCTCTAGATAGGCGGAGCCAGCTGTCACTCACGAAGCTGGGCGGATCCAGACATAATTGTCGGGATCCGCTTCAGCTGCGGCGTCTCGGTTTACCGCGACATACAGCTCGCGGTATACTGAGCCTAGGGTGATGGGAGGACGCTAGTTTGTGTCCTTCCGTTACCCTAAGGAGAACTATGGGGAAAAGACTTAACCCTATAGTTCTCCCTTTAATATCACATTATTATTATAGAAGTTTTCTCGGTATAGACTCATAGTGACGGTGTTATTGCTCTTTCAGCTGGAAGTTGATTCCATGTTATCATCCAAGTCTGGGGGTAAGTACCACGTCTCTCACTCCAACGTTCACAATGATACCTGACATGTGCGGTGAGATTGTCGTTTACGTACACGTGCATGCCCTACGTGTGTGTGTTTATTCGCATGCAGATGTCGGGGGCGGCGGGGTTTATTGCTATCAAGCTCCCTATGTGACAGCGTTTGGAGGTGACGACAGGTTCTCTTTATGCAGACATCTGGGGTCTATTAGACCTTTCATGTCTCCCCTGCCTTCCAATACAGATGATCAAGCACAGGAATGTGTAACAGGAACTTCAGCCGCCTTCTGACATCTCTGAAGCAGGAAGCACTGAGAGCACCGCTCAAAAAAAAAAGGATTCCAAGATCATGGTTACAGTAGCAGCCTCGATCTTGGTACAACCACTTCAGGATGAGGATGTGTATATAAATACAGGGGTCCTAAAGTGGCTAAAGGCATTATCAATTACACATTTTTTTAAAGCCGAACTTAAGCCTCCTGTCCGCCGAGGTTGGCCAGGGACAGTCCAGCTGGGTAGGAAAGAGCTAGATGATGCTGAATGTAATCCAGCCACGAAATGAGGCGGAGCTCTATCCGGCTTGCTGCAGCTTCTAATGCACATTGTGAGAAGCTCCCAGTGTGCAGTGATATCAGAGGAAGCCATTTCAGTCCAGGAGAGGAGCCGGTACAACTGTGCAAGACCTGAAGGGAAGGACGGAGGTCAGATAGAAGACTGAAGAGGAGGATGGAGGTCAGATAGAAGACTGAAGGGGAGGACGGAGGTCAGATAATAGGCTGTCGGGAAGGACGGAGGTCAGATAATAGGCTGTAGGGAAGGACGGAGGTCAGATAATAGGCTGTAGGGAAGGACGGAGGTCAGATACGAGGCTGTAGGGAAGGACGGAGGTCAGATACGAGGCTGTAGGGAAGGACGGAGGTCAGATACGAGGCTGTAGGGAAGGACGGAGGTCAGATACGAGGCTGTAGGGAAGGACGGAGGTCAGATACGAGGCTGTAGGGAAGGACGGAGGTCAGATACGAGGCTGTAGGGAAGGACGGAGGTCAGATACGAGGCTGAATGGGAGGACGGAGGTCAGATACGAGGCCAAAGGGAAGGACGGAGGTCAGATTCGAGGCTGAAGGGAAGGACGGAGGTCAAATACGAGGCTGAATGGGAGGACGGAGGTCAGATACGAGGCCAAAGGGAAGGACGGAGGTCAGATTCGAGGCTGAAGGGAAGGACGGAGGTCAGATACGAGGCTGAATGGGAGGACGGAGGTCAGATACGAGGCCAAAGGGAAGGACGGAGGTCACATTTAAATATGTCATGTACAACTGTTTCCATGTATGTGATTTGTTACTCTTGAACTTGTCACATGCTAGCATCAAATTATTTTAGGAGACTTTCCGATCTGTGATGGTAGAAGCAGATATGATGTCACTGACTATATAAACCTACGGAATGTGATTTGTAGTTCTCCTGGCGTGTTGCTGATCTGGTGCCCCGCTGTCTCCTCTCCTCTTACTTGTATGTGATCAATAGAAGAAAAATTATTGGTTCCAGGGAGCCCCGCGCTCCGCTCCAGGCACTGCAGATCATTGGTCGGTGAGCCTCCTGTGCCGTCATATAACACGCAAACATCTCTTCTCCCCCCCTAGGCATCCGGGAAGAGGAATTTGTGAAGATGATGTCTGTGAAAAGGAGCGCTCAGCTAAACTTCGGAGAGCAGAGGCAGATCTTCTCCGCCTTTGATACCTACTGTGAGTGTTCCCAACCAGTTCCCGGGTAAAGGTTTGGGTCGGAGTGAACGGGGCGGCTGGCTCTGTGGGAGTGAACGGGGGCTCTGTTGGAGTGTACGGGGGGGCGTTTGAAACTTGTAAATATATATTTTATTATTATTCTCTGCTCTGTGTGATTAATAAAACATTATCCATCTGTATTATTTATAACTGTTTATAATGAAGGCTTTTTACTGCAGCACGAGAGATGATAGGATTCTATAGAGTTGTGCTCATAAGTTTACACCCCCCCCGGCACCATTACTCCAGCACTGCAAGGGTTAAGTGCTTGCTATGTTTGGGTGGCTCACATGAATCAGGTACACTCACCCAATCCTCGGTCCCATAGTAGACAGCATTCACCTCTATCTCCCACTGCTTCTGCTATGCAATATTCCTTGGCGTCCTCAGGTCCAATGCAAGTCAATGGACCTGCAGAAGATGCGATGACATCACCGTTGCTTAGACCACCTGGGGGAGAAGAGGCTGCGTGGACCAGTCTAACAGCCCAGCAGACCCAGGATCAGGTGAGTATACCGACGGGTTTATTTGAGTCCCCTAGACCAGCCTTTCTCAAGCAGGATGCCGGGGCACACTGTTGCGCCTTTTGGCTTTGTTGGGGTGCCTTCAAATTTTCACACAGTGTCATGCATTTCCATGGTGCAGATGAGCCGGCCACCAGCAGCACCATGGAAATACATGCTGCTACTCGGGGGGGGGGTTTGGGGTGTTACAGCCAGCACCTTCCCGAGCATCAGAAGGACTCCCATCCATTCCTGCCCCCTGCAATGCTACCTTAGCCATACTGTGAGGAGGATTGAAAGATGGGCTCCTGATGTGAAAGTGGGGGATACCTTCTGATGTGTAGGGGGGACTCTGACATGAAGGGGAGGGGCTTCTGAAGTGAAGGGGAAGGGGCTCCTGATGTAAAGGGGGCTACTGGGGAACTCTATGTGTAGAGTTGTTTATTTTTGTTGCATAGGATCCCCCCTTAAAATCCATACCAGAACTCCATTCCAGGATAAGAATTTGTTACAGATTTTGGGGGAAACCATATTTAATTTTTTTACATTTACATTTGTATCACTATAAATTGGGGTATCTTGAGATTTTTGGAGACTTTTAAAGGGTGCTGCAACTAAAAGAAGGTAGAGAAATGCTGCCCTAGATAAAACAATATAGATCGGAGGTCATACCCCTTTATCTACATTCAAATACAATAAAACAATACATGACATTGTGTTACATTGTATTTACTTAAAGTGACATTAAACCCTCAGATTCTTTAACATAAAACAATACTGTAATGTGCGCCTTACTGTAATCCATGGTTGTTTCCCTTCTCTTTGCTGCTCTTCCTTTTTAAATCCTCATGTCTTCTCATGCTTGGGGAGAACTTCCCTTTGCAGCTGAGTGCCACTTCCTGTAGTGCTGGCTCAGGTTGTGAACCTACACACAGACACCGTGTATCCATTCCAGAGACAAGGCAGTCTGCTGCAAAACAGAAGTTCTCCCCCAGCATGAGAAGAGATACGGATTTAAAAGGAAGAGCAGCAAAGAGAATGGAAACAACCATGGATTACAGTAAGGCGCACATTACAGTGTTGTTTTATGTTAAAGAATCTGAGGGTTTAATGTCACTTTAATGAAACTCACAGACTATCTACAATTGTCTTGGACACAGGAGCAGCTGAATTTGGACATCTGCTCCCTCTGTGTAATACAATGCAGATACCGGGTAATTGCTGGTAATATCTGAGGTGTGGAGAAGCTGAATGTCATGGATGCATGTTACGCACTTTGTTAAAGTTTTTAGGACGTTTCTCATATGCTCAAAATCCTCCAATAGGTGACATTGTGTATTGCCCGCTTTAGTATTTATGATGGTTTTGAATGAGCTCCTTTTTATTTCCTCATGTGGCACAGCTGCCCCTTCCACTTGGTAAGTCCAGCGCCTGTAAATTCTTTGGTTGTTGAGCGCGAACTGCACGTTTAAGATCTCCCCAAAAAAGTCTAATGATGAGGTCAGGACACTGTGGTGGCCACTCCAGAACCTTCACATTTGTCTGCTGCAGCCACTGACGGGTGGACTCTGCTTTACATTCCAGATGGATGTCATGTTAGAAAGCCCCATGCGCCCCTTTCCACGCTGATGACTGCAAATTTTCCTCCAATGTTTTCTCATGACATACTGCTTTCATCTCCGCATCGCTTTTGACTAAATTCCCTGTGGCACTGTAGCTCACCCCC
>NW_017307932.1:310508-312028 GCF_000935625.1 Nanorana parkeri | reverse complement strand
TACTGCTCACCTCTGCACCCCTCTTCCTGTACTGCTCACCCCTGCACTCCCAGCATGCCTCTTCCTACAGTGCTCACCTCTGCACCCGCTTCCTTTACCGCTCCCCTCTGCACCCTCTGCACCCCTCTTCCTGTACTGCTCACCTCTGCACCCCTCTTCCTTTACTGCTCACCTCTGCACCCCCTTCCTGTACTGCTCACCTCTGCACCCCTCTTCCTGTACTGCTCACCTCTGCACCCCTCTTCCTGTACTGCTCACCTCTGCACCCCTCTTCCTGTACTGCTCACCTCTGCACCCCCCTTCCTTTACTGCTCACCTCTGCACCCCGCTTCCTTTACTGCTCACCTCTGCACCCCTCACCTGAAGGGAAGGACGGATGCTGTATTTGCATGCAGATTGCCCAAGTTAACACCCACATGTGCTGCTGAGCCGCCATTAATGAGAGAACTGAAATCCAATGAATACAGCCAGGGACAGTCAGGCTGGGTTGGAAAGTGCAAGATGATGCTTGAAGGACAGAGGTCAGATAGAAGACTGAAGGGAAGGACGGAGGTCAGATAGAAGACTGAAGGGAAGGACGGAGGTCAGATAGAAGACTGAAGGGAAGGACGGAGGTCAGATAGAAGACTGAAGGGAAGGACGGAGGTCAGATATAAGACTGAAGGGAAGGACGGAGGTCAGGTAGAAGACTGAAGGGGAGGACGGAGGTCAGGTAGAAGACTGAAGGGAAGGAAGGAGGTCAGATAGAAGACTGAAGGGAAGGGCGGAGGTCAGATAGAAGTCTGAAGGGAAGGACGGAGGTCAGATATGAGACTGAAGGGGAGGACGGAGGTCAGATATGAGACTGAAGGGGAGGGCGGAGGTCAGATATGAGACTGAAGGGGAGGACGGAGGTCAGATATGAGACTGAAGGGGAGGACGGAGGTCAGATGGAAGACTGAAGGGAAGGACAGAAGTCAGATAGAAGTCTGAAGGGAAGGACGGAGGTCAGATATGAGACTGAAGGGGAGGACGGAGGTCAGATATGAGACTGAAGGGAAGGACGGAGGTCAGATATGAGACTGAAGGGGAGGACGGAGGTCAGATATGAGACTGAAGGGAAGGACAGAGGTCAGATGGAAGATTGAAGGGAAGGACAGAGGTCAGATGGAAGATTGAAGGGAAGGACAGAGGTCAGATGGAAGATTGAAGGGAAGGACGGAGGTCAGATTGAAGGGAAGGAGGGCAGTCGACTTTAATCACCCTACAGGAGCGGTGGACCGATTGAACGTCCTGGCGGTGGGCATTTCGAGGCCTCGGTTATTATCAGCCGTTGTTTGTTGGTAATAACTTATCAATAAAATTCCTGCCGTTATCGGGGTTGTGATTGGAACGCAGACAAAACATTCCGCTGTAAAAGTTTCTACAGGGTATTTCCGAAGCGCCGCATGCGTCCGGCATTGTAAAGTGGCGTCCCAGCTCATTACCGCGCGTGCCAATGAGATTCAGCGCCATAAAATTAGCGCGCGTCCGATTCGTCT
>NW_017307932.1:309402-310382 GCF_000935625.1 Nanorana parkeri | reverse complement strand
TCCTGCGGAGCTCTAGATAACAGGAGGTCAGAAGCCAGGTGCGCTCCAATTATCTGGCCGCATTGTACAGTAATAACGACCTCATTGTTTCGCGCTCCTTCGCCATAATTAGAGTCGAATGATCTGCGGCTACCGGAGAGATTTATGAGCGCGTACCGCGGGATGAAATGAATCTCCGGCGGGTTTTTTTTTCCGTCGCGCCAGTTGCCTTGGAAACCTCGTACACAGTGCGGCATCGCTTCACCTCTGGCGATTCCTGCAGAAGATTTTCCCTTTTATTTTTTTTCCCCCGCTCTTCCTTTTGTTGCTCCCGGCTCCGGAGGAGACGTTTCACCGCCGTTCGGCGAGAGACAATTAATCATTCGCCGCTCACGTCTCATTGGCAGGATTTGAAATCTTTTTTCACTCCCGAAACGTAGAAATAAAAGCGGAAGAAATGGCAGAAAGAAAGTCGTGTGAGGAGCGGCCGGGATTTACCGGGGGGGCTCGCTGCGAAAATCATGAAGAGAATGCACTAATGTCTGTCTCGTCCAATCAGATTCTTAGGTGTCACACGCTGGGATTCGATTGGATGATAACTCGGCGGAATACATTTCGGGTGCCCCGGAACAGAAGTTAATGTCTTACAGTTCATAATCTTTAGAAAGCAGCCACAAGAAAAAGCCTGTGCCCTGCCAGCATGTTGCAGGATACTTACTTTCTGTGTGTAAGCAGCGGTCTCCCTGCAGAGGTCTGATTTTTATCCCCCCCTCCCTTCCCCTCTTAACTAAGCCCGGGGTCTCTGCAGGGGGCCGGCTGCCTGGCGTGAAGTGACCCGACAGTCGCTGGAGACACCCAAAATACAACCCGGATTCCAGATTACAGCAGAAGCCTCTGACACGATCCTGGCAGCGGGCCGACTTCTGTTCTCTGCTGAGCAAAGCTCTTCTGATGCCAGGACTCAATTTTTATATGTGTAGTATATGGAGTGACGGTGACAA
>NW_017307932.1:305953-309227 GCF_000935625.1 Nanorana parkeri | reverse complement strand
GTGGGAGCTAATGGGGCACGGTGGGAGCTAATGGGGCACGGTGGATGCAAATGGGGAACAGTGGGAGCTAATGGGGCACAGTGGGAGCTAATGGGGCACAGTGGGAGCTAATGGGGCACAGTGGAAGCTAATGGGGCACAGTGGAAGCTAATGGGGCACAGTGGGAGCTAATGGGGCACAGTGGAAGCTAATGGGGCACAGTGGAAGCTAATGGGGCACAGTGGACAGCCCGTCGAAATAAAATAAAAAGCTAAGGAGAGGTGCGGATGAGCCGCTGGATATAAAAAATCTTTCATACAGCCAAATGGCTCGTGTTTACATCTCTCCACACAAATGAGATCTCTCAATGAACAGAAGTCACCCCAATTTAGCAGTCAGTATGAATGTCAACCAAAGAGGGCGCAAAACAATTGCTCTTAGGGTCCAAAATGATGCTTTATTGATACCACAAATGACAACAGGGAAACAAGGAATGACAGCCAACGCGTTTCGGGGGCTCGGCAATCCCCCTTCATCAAGGCTGTGAGGGAGGGATTGTAAGACTGAATTATCCAGGAGCTAGGAGTTCAGCTTAATCGTAAAGCTCTGATGATCAGTTGAACTCAAAGCAAAGCTTCTGGATAATTTAAGCTTACAATCTCTCTCTCTCACAGCCATGATGAAGGGGGATTGCCGAGCCCCTGAAACGCATTGGCTTCCTTTCCTTGTTCTCCTCTTGTCAGTTGCGGAATCAGTAGTACACCATTTTAGACTGTTTGGTTGAGGTCACCAACACACCCTAACCTGCTTATAAAAAGAACATGACCCTTTTTCTGTAACGCAATGGACTGTAAAACGCTTCTATGTATTGCGCCGGCTACAAGGTGAGCTGCCGTCCCCGCACTGCAGGAAGTTACCATGCGTTACTGTGATGGGGAAAGTCTAAATGGCCCCTAAGGTGTGTTGCCTAAACAGATCTGTGGCCCCTTCCTACATTGTGCTTTCATGCATTCCCTCGTTTCGTGCGTTTGGCGCCGTGTTTCTTCCTCGAAGTGGCCTTGGCTCCTCCACACTGGCAGCGCCGGGCCTTGCCCGTTCCTCGCGCTTCCCCCCCATAGGTTAGAAAACAATTATATTGGAGCCCGCAGGGTACCATTGAGCCTGTTCATCTGTCAGGAAGGATTAACGAACTCTGGGAGGCAGAGAACGCCGCAGAAGGATGAACAGCCGAGGCCCTCGTACAATACGAATGTGACTTTGCTTCACAAAATTCGTCCCCCCCCTGGTGGCCCCCGGCAGGGCCGGTCTGCAGACATATCATAGAACAGGGTTTATGCTCATTTAAATATATGCAAATCAGCTGACTTCCTGCCGTCATTAGCGGCGCGCAGCTTCTCCACAGTTATTCGACCTGTTATTGAGCCGAAGGGATTCGGTAATGTGATTGAGTCGGCATTAAAGAGGACCTGTCAACGCAGGGGCACCTTCTATTAACTTTATTATCCAGAGAATTCTCCCCTGCGCTTCCTGATGCAAGCCGTGGGCCGGCTCTTGGGAGGAGTTATGCAAATATCAAAAGGACTTAATGGCAGGGGGGGGCTGTACATTGCTGCATGAAAACCTCACAGCACCCTTCCTCTCAAGAGTCCTCAGCCCTGATGCAAGCTGGCTCTTGGGAGGAGTTATGCAAATATCAAAAGGACTTGATGGGTGGGTGTCATTCTGGAGGGGTGGGCGTTCCTAGGCAGGCTTCATTTGCATAGGTAACGCCCACTTGTGATGCTGAGCTTTCATGATTTCCGGGCCCAGTCGCACCACAAAGAGTGCGTTCCAGAGCATTCGGCCTCTGGAACACAACCCGGCTGGCTCACTTTATTTTGCGGAGGGGGCGTGGCGGTGCATTGAAGTCAATGGCACTGCAGCCACGCCCCCCCACCTGCAGTGCGATCTCTAGCACCCGAACGCGTGGCACATTAGTGCCTGCGTTCCGGTCCAATGCGATCTGCAAAAAAATGCCGCATGCGCTACTTTTTGCAGATCGCACTGGGCCGGAACGCAGGCACTAATGTGCCATGCATCGGGTGCCGGGGATCGCACGGAGGGCGGGGCTGCGGCGCCATTCACTTCAATCCGTCACGTCTTTTGCCCTGAGGAAGAGACCCTGTGTGGTCTCGAAACGTTGGCTTTGATTATTATGACGTCTTTGTCCAATAAATGGACATATTGAATTACATGGTTGAGTGCTGGTGATTTACTTCTTCATTCACTTCAATCCCACGCCTCCCCCCCCTTCTTCATTCACTTCAATGCCACGCCTCCCCCCCCCCACCCCAAAACAAAGTGAGCTGGCCAGGTTGCGTTCCAGTGGGTTCCAGAGGCTGAACGCTCTGAAACGCACTCTTTATGGTGTGACTGGGCCTTGAAGGAAGTGAAATCCAATGAATGAAAGGGGCGGGCTAGGGACAGACAGGCTGGGGGGGGGGAGAGTGGTAGACGCCATTCAACTTGCAACTGGGCTAGGGACAGACAGACAGGCTGGTGGGGGGGGAGTGGTAGACGCCATTCAACTCGCAACTGCAGAGGATGGTGTCAGGGAAAGGCTAAAACTGCCTTTTTTTAACGGAGGTTTAGGGAGCTTACAGTGTATTTAAATTGAGGAGGGGGTGGGGGGCGGGGGCAAATAAATCCATCTCATTATTAAGTCTGGACAGTTCTCTTATTTCAGGCTGAATATTCCTATTCTTCTTCGAGTCCGGTCCAGATTGATTCTTTTTGAGCAAGGTATCTGGTTGCTATGGACAACAGCCCGGCTTTCAATCCACCTGCCCCCGGGTGACGTCTCTATACCCGTAAGTCTGTTTCATGACGTCCCCCCAGTGTTTGCTGCAGCTGGCTCCGCCCCCCCTTTTCTCCTCGCAGCCTCTTTGCTGCACGTTCCCGCCACGGACCATCGAATCGTCCTCCGCTAATGTGCGAAGCGATGATCAGCAACGCGGCGTTTTCTCAGCTTTCTGACACGCAAACAAAATCCGATTCCATAAGAGGAAAAAAAAATATCCTTCTCGCCATATGGTGCGGGAAATGTGTCAGCGGACAGACTGCGCAACGCCCCCCGGGCAAGAGCTTTCACGTGTCGGGATTGTGCAGCCAGCAAAATTCACATCTCGCTGAGGAGGGAAACTTCTGCCGCTTGTTGGGAGGATTTGTAGCATGACGAGTCCAAGAATATTGTTTTATTATTATCTAGATTGGGAAAGAAGAAGTTTAATCTGCTTGTATTTCACCTTCCCTGGTA
>NW_017307932.1:302725-305842 GCF_000935625.1 Nanorana parkeri | reverse complement strand
AGACCCTGTGATGTCACCCCTGTGCTTCTCTATACAATCCATGCACAATATGGCTGGTGGGAGGGGCCAGGCAGAGTGCTGTACATAGCTTCCTGAAAGCATCACAGCATCCGGCCTCAGTACTCCTCTCAAGAGCCCTCAGCCCTGGTGCAAGCCGCCTCTTGGGAGGACTTGTATAAATATCAAAAGGACTTGACAGTGTGCGGTGACATCAGAGGAAGAGGAGCCGGTACAACTATGCAAGACTGAAGGGAAGGCCGGAGGTCAGATAGAAGACTGAAGGGAAGGACGGAGGTCAGATAGAAGACTGAAGGGGAGGCCGGAGGTCAGATAGAAGACTGAAGGGGAGGCCGGAGGTCAGATAGAAGACTGAAGGGGAGGCCGGAGGTCAGATAGAAGACTGAAGGGGAGGCCGGAGGTCAGATAGAAGACTGAAGGGGAGGCCGGAGGTCAGATAGAAGACTGAAGGGGAGGCCGGAGGTCAGATAGAAGACTGAAGGGGAGGCCGGAGGTCAGATAGAAGACTGAAGGGGAGGCCGGAGGTCAGATAGAAGACTGAAGGGGAGGCCGGAGGTCAGATAGAAGACTGAAGGGGAGGCCGGAGGTCAGATAGAAGACTGAAGGGGAGGCCGGAGGTCAGATAGAAGACTGAAGGGGAGGCCGGAGGTCAGATAGAAGACTGAAGGGGAGGCCGGAGGTCAGATAGAAGACTGAAGGGGAGGCCGGAGGTCAGATAGAAGACTGAAGGGGAGGCCGGAGGTCAGATAGAAGACTGAAGGGGAGGCCGGAGGTCAGATAGAAGACTGAAGGGGAGGCCGGAGGTCAGATAGAAGACTGAAGGGGAGGCCGGAGGTCAGATAGAAGACTGAAGGGGAGGCCGGAGGTCAGATAGAAGACTGAAGGGGAGGCCGGAGGTCAGATAGAAGACTGAAGGGGAGGCCGGAGGTCAGATAGAAGACTGAAGGGGAGGCCGGAGGTCAGATAGAAGACTGAAGGGGAGGCCGGAGGTCAGATAGAAGACTGAAGGGGAGGCCGGAGGTCAGATAGAAGACTGAAGGGGAGGCCGGAGGTCAGATAGAAGACTGAAGGGGAGGCCGGAGGTCAGATAGAAGACTGAAGGGGAGGCCGGAGGTCAGATAGAAGACTGAAGGGGAGGCCGGAGGTCAGATAGAAGACTGAAGGGGAGGCCGGAGGTCAGATAGAAGACTGAAGGGGAGGCCGGAGGTCAGATAGAAGACTGAAGGGGAGGCCGGAGGTCAGATAGAAGACTGAAGGGGAGGCCGGAGGTCAGATAGAAGACTGAAGGGGAGGCCGGAGGTCAGATAGAAGACTGAAGGGGAGGCCGGAGGTCAGATAGAAGACTGAAGGGGAGGCCGGAGGTCAGATAGAAGACTGAAGGGGAGGCCGGAGGTCAGATAGAAGACTGAAGGGGAGGACGGAGGTCAGATAGGAGACTGAAGGGAAGGACGGAGGTCAGATAGAAGACTGAAGGGAAGGACTTGATGGCCTTTTATATCTGCTGGGAGTTTGGCTTTAACCCCTTATGGACCAGGATCTTCCTTCTGTAGCAATGAACAAGGTTATTAGGCTCCGTCCTCATTTCGGAGGTATAATTGGTCCCGGAGAGGGAAGTCAATGACTTGATGTCTGTAAACGCTGCATTGTGGAGTGCGTCCTCATCCGCGGCCAGTGCAGCGCCTTCTATTATTCCGTAACAGAGAGACAAACAAGATGAGCTGAGTAATTAATCAGCCGGAACAATGCTGAAGCGGAGAGACGGCTGGCGAGGGGATTCCCCCGGCGGAGCGGATAGAGCAATACGAGGTTGGTTCACGCGGCTGAGGAGGGGAACCCACACACCGTACAATATGATTGTACGATTTATCGATCTCTCGTTACTTTTTAAGCTCCTCTATTAGTACACACAGTTGGATTATTTTTGTTTTCGGTCGGATGCAGTTTTGGGTCTCCTGGCCGAACTAATGGAAAGTCAATCAAAGGGGGCAGAGAATGTCATCAAGTTCAGTTTGCTAACACTATGGGGTCTATAATAGAAGAAACGCAGAACCTTCGGCCCTGCAAATATCTGCGAACGTTCGTTGTGTGTCAAAGGATTCAAAAACAAACATTCTTGTTATATTTTCTTTATAAGTTGCATTTATTTTTGAATAGCATCTTGTAATACCACATTATGGCCACTAGGAGGAGCTGAGGAGCATAGGAAATCCATCTAGGGCAGGGGTTCTCAACCTTTCTAGGGCCGGGACCCCTTGGTAACATTTGCCAAGTTGTGGTGACCCCCAATGGTAAAATTTAGGAATTACGTGGCTGCTGCGGCGACATCTGGCTGGAGAATTGACCTACTGCGCTAGGAGAGGGCTCTCACCTAGCACAGCAGAAATCACACAGCAACCCACAGGTTGAGAACCACCGGTGTACGCCGTCGGAATAAAAAAACACCCTAGGAATGCATAGCTAGATTCCTATTGGCTATTTCACTTTGCAATAGCCAATAGCAAACTAGCTATTGCACCCGCCCTCTGCTGCTGTCAATCAGTAGTGGGGACCTGATGGAGAACTTCAGGTCCCCCTCTGCTGATTGGCCTATATTGGCTACGGCCCCCAATGTCAGACAAAAAAGGTTTACTCTGCTCGGGAGAAAGTGTTTCTCTCCCTGGCGGCCGGGAGCCGCTATCAAATAGCAGTAATCTCCCGGGCGACCCCTGGCAAATCGTTATTCGACCCCCGAAGGGGTCCCGACCCACAGGTTGAGAACCTCTGATCTAGCGGCCCTGCTCTTGGGCTCCGTCTAGCGGCCCTGCTCTTGGGCTCCGTCTAGCGGCCCTGCTCTTGGGCTCCGTCTAGCGGCTCCCCCCGCTGCCTCAGGTGGCAAAAAGGCTAGGGATGCCCCTGGCCTAGTGCCATGCACATGAACGCACGGCAGTCATGTGACCACAGCCTTAAAGGAGAACTATGGGGTAATTGTTTTTCCCCATAGTTCTCCTCAGGGTCACGGGAGGACACAAACTAGCGTCCTCCCGTCACCCTAAGCTCAGTATATAGGGAGCTGCAGCTCGCGATATACTGAGACCGCCGCAGCCGGGACGGATCCAGACA
>NW_017307932.1:298669-302621 GCF_000935625.1 Nanorana parkeri | reverse complement strand
GCAACTGAAGCGGATCCCGACAATTATGTCTGGATCCGCCCAGCTGCGTGAGTGACAGCTGGCTCTGCCTATCTAGAGGCAGGCCCAGCTGTACCCGCCCCCTCCCCCATCCGTTCCGCCAGTCAGCGCTGGAGGAGCGGGGAGGGGGGAATCCCTGCATGGAGCTGTGAGTGACAGTCACCACTCTCTGCAGGGAGATGATCGAGGAGCGAGCGCCGGTATGTGTCTGCTCACTTCCCGATCTACTGAGCCGACCTGTGACAGTCTCATTGTCACAGGTCGGCTAGAACTATGAGGTGAGTGAAAAGCACCCCCCCCCCCTCATAGTTCTCCTTTAATGATGTTCATTAATAATGAATACCGAGCTGCATTAGTTGTTACTTTTTCTATCAGTTTGGAGTTCAGCTTCAGTATATCTCAGACTATCTCAGCGAATGGGAAGACTCTTCTTATTACAAAGTATAGACATAAAATAAACATAAACACTTCCACAACACAAATCTATTTCCGATGGAAGGACGATTGTATCCAAACACTAAAAATTCAGCTCCGGATGTAAACTGCGCTATAAAAGCTGCGGCGGAGCGTCTCAGCGGGTGGAGTCGCAGCGCAGACCCGAAGATTTTGCCGTTTTCCCGGGTCAATGCAAACAAATAATCTGAACGTTTTTTCGGAGAACGCCGATGTGAAGTTAACGCGCCATTAACACGCGCTGCAGCCGAGCATCGGCTCGTATTTCAGACATTCCCCGGCCGCCCGGCATCATAAAATCCAGCAACAAGTGCGGGGGAAGCGCCGCAGCCGCCAGGGAGAGAATATTAAAGATCGCAATTATTTCCGTGAATATATATATACATTTTTTTTTTCTGCCGCTTCTGAATTCTCCGCACCGATTTCATTACAATTTAAGTACGGCTTTTATTGCCGCGGCGCCGGTTCATATCCAGCGCTGCAGCTTCATTATAGGCGGAAGGCAGGCGGGTCACCAGAGGGCAGAAAGTTTTAGGAAGCAAGAGGTCCTCTAGTTCAGGCCTTAAACTTTTTCCTCTCGTGACTTTGTTCCCCCCTGATGGCGGCCCTGGGGATTCAGAGTTTTAGTCGCGACCCCCCCTATTCACTTGTGTGACCCCATATGGGGTCGCGACCCACACTTTAAGAAGCCCTGCTCTAGAGGGGAAGACGTGTGATATGTCCAGTTATCTGGCTCCATACACGGCTGTAACATGTATGTATTGTGTGACATCACTGCCCTCATATTATATTACAGGGATAGCCAAATGTTGGTTCTTCAGCTGTGGGTGGAACTACAAATCCCATGAGGCATTGCAAGATTCTCTCAGACATGACTCCCGGAGAGAGAGGCATCATGGGATTTGTAATTTCACCGCATCATGTCTCTGCCTGTGGCTGTCGGGGTCTTGCAATACCCCGTGTAGGACTTGTAGTTCCACAAAAACTAAAGGGCCAAAGTTAAAAAACATTTCGGAGTTCCTACCGAAAATTAGCAGCGCTTAGCAACCCCTAATTGAAAGGGGAGTCTGATGTGAAGGAGGGGGCTTCTAATGTAAAGATTAGATTTGAAGCGATGACTTTGATGTGAAGGGGGGACCCCACTTTGTGTTTTTGTGTGGGCCCTCTAGCCCTTCAGCTGTTGTGGAACTCCAAGTCCCATGAGGCATCGCAAGACTCTAACAGCCACGGTTATATACTGAGCTTAGGGTGACGGGAGGATGCTAGTTCGTGTCCTCCCGTTACCCTAAGGAGAACTATGGGGAAAAACACTGACCCCCATAGTCCTCCTTTAAAGCACAGCAGGAGGGCTAAGTTGCCCACCCCTGCTACTGCCCAATCCTCCTGTAGATGGCAGTATAACCCAACAGTTTATGACTTCCTGTGGCCCTCAAGTAAAGGATTTCACAGTGAGTACAAAAATCCTATTATTTGCTAACAGGCGTTGTACTACAGGGTCAGTAAAAGCCAAATTCTTCTGTTCTTGGGTCTCGCCTGTTAGGGAAGATTGTGGAGGAAGTCAGGACCGGGGGCTGGTTGGGTGCATTTGATTCTGGCGACATATTTCTGTACAGTGTATCAGACTCGGCTCACTAAGCTATCACACATGTTATATGCTGAAATGTTTTTCACCCATGTGACTGTAATTCTCACCTCTCATTGGCTCTTTGCTCGGTGAATATTGGCTCGGTTGCCTGTCCTGTCCTCCTCCTCCTCCATTCGTCTGTGTCATGTTCGTTGTTCCTTTTCACACTTCTTAAAGGATTAAGTGATTACCCTCTCCGGCCTATTATCTCCAGCGTATAATCAACTTCAAGATGCTTCCAGATACTTATCTTCTAAAGTGGCTTGAAATGATTTGATCCTTTTGCATCACGCCGCATTATATTATAGCGTTCGGCACTTGTTCCCCTGTCCAATTTTCACCCTGATGAGTGATACCTGAGCGTGTCATTGGCCGCTCTCTGCTGGATCAGCTTTGCTGGTTTTCTTCTCGTGCCAACCGGTAAACTTCCCATTTTCACCGGCAATTACTGGACACGGACAGGAAGGGAGATACAGAGTATTAAGCTTACTATGTTCTGGTTTCTTTAAAGGAGAACTATGAGGAGGGGGTGCTTTTCACTCACCTCATAGTTCTAGCCAACCGGTGACAATGAGACTGTCACAGGTCGGCTCAGTAGATCGGGAGGTGAGCGAACACATACCGGCGCTCACTCACCTCTCGATCCTGTCACGGCTCTCTGCGGTGACAGGGGAGGGGCTGGATTCCCCCCTCCCCGCTCCGATCCTCCAGCGCTGACTGGCAGTTTGGACAGGGGAAGGGGCGGGTACAGCTGGTTCTGCCTCTAGATAGGCAGAGCCAGCTGTCACTCACGCAGCTGGGCAGATCCAGACATCGATGTCGGGATCCGCTCCGGCTGCGGTGTCCCAGTATACCGCGGGCTGTAGCTCCCTATATACTGAGCCTAGGGTGACGGGAAGACGCTAGTTTGTGTCCTCCCGTTACCCTAAGGAGAACTATGAGGAAAAGCCCTGACCCCATAGTTCTCCTTTTAAGCAGGACTGCAGCCGAAAAAATATAACCCATTAAAGTTTCAGTGAACCCCAATTTTTTGGGGGTTCAAAACTATTTGCTCTTACGTCGGGGTCTACTTATAAACAATTTGCAGAGCCATTCGCCCTGTGAATCTCTGTGTGGATAGAAGCAAAAATGAACGTTCTTAGTATATTTTCTTTTCAGGTGTTCAGACCTCATGTATTCATCTCTTCAAGGAAACTTATCCCACCTCAAACTAACCATCACGTTCTCAAACATTTCATCCCCACACAGCTACCGGCTCATGTATCACAGGCCCCTCCCCTTTTAGATTGTAAGCCCTCAGGGGCAGGGCCCTCCTTACCATCTTGTCTTGAATTGTATTGTAATTATAATGTCTTCCCTATATTGTAAAGCGCTGCGCAAACTGTTGGCGCTATATAAATCCTGTATAATAATAATAATAATAAGGTGTAAATTAATGCCACATCATGGCCACTAGATGGCCAATAAATACTGATTTCCTATGCTCCATCCAGTGGCCATGATGCGTCAATTCAGAAATTCCCTCCCAGTTCCATATACAGTGGGAATGTTCTCCTGATTCCCTCATGCCCATCCATGGTAAATAGATGTTCTGGCTGATCGGTGTACACTCCAATGATGAAAGATGGACACCAGTTAATGCAGCTATTTCATCATTAACCCTTCCATGACCACCAGTCTTTGAAGCCTAGCGGTCCAGACCAGGTCTTGAAGCGTCAGCATGCACCAATTAGCTTGACAACAATAATTTGTCTCCCTAAATCTTTTTCCGTTATATATCACATACACTGTTTTAGTAAATATCCAATTTTTTTTATTATAAGCTGAAAATAGAAAAAAAATAAATCTCTCAGCCCC
>NW_017307932.1:296985-298623 GCF_000935625.1 Nanorana parkeri | reverse complement strand
CCCCAGTAATAGCGCTCCTGTCCCACTAATCACACAGAGTAGAACGGACTTTATAGTGGTCCCGGGTCCCCCAGAAGTGCGGCGGGAAGGGGGACAAGGAGGCTGCTACAAGTGATCTAGGCGTCTGTACAAAACAAGCGCCGGCTCCCCCGTTCTACATTTAGCCTCCTTGTCCACAGCAGGGCTCAATGTAGAGGAAAAAAAACACCTACCTGGTGCCCGGAACTGCATGTCCTGGGCGTCGGGCGATAGGAATCCCGCACCCCCTGGTACAGCAGAAAAGCAGCACAAGGGGCCAATCAATTGTGCTGCAGTGCTCACAAGCAGTTGCTGATAGGAGGAGAGAGTAGAGTGGCAGAGAGATGAGCTCATCTGTCTTCTGCATCACCTTTCAATGTCCAGTTGCCTGTAAGTGTCACTTTACTGCATCAGCGAAATCTGGTCTCCTGCCCTCCCAGACAGGGCTGTACTGTGTAGCGGGTTTGTGTAAGTCTCAGGACTGGATGGGCAGCAATACAAATCTTTTGGCCGGTACAACAGCCATATGCAGAGAGTCTTGCTGGCCTTCCCCAAACTGTCACCACAAGGCTAGGTGCAAGTCTTTTGAAGGGGTTCACATTATTTTGGCCATGTAGTGTCCAGCGCTGTGTTGGCTCCATTGAAATCCTAAATAATGATAATATTCATTCTTCTAATAACGAGCTCAAAATAAATGCACCCAAATCTCCACCATCCAATCAGGGGCGTCCCGAGGCCGGGTGACACCCCGCCGTGATGTCATCACATGTGCGCGGTCATCTTATTGACGCCTGCTGGCGGCCATCTTGGTGATGGATGCTGGCAGAGAGAGGAGGGGACGTTCACCCGGCTGGGGTGAGGTTAGCCGCCAGGTCCACTCCTCTTTCCTGACACTGTCGGGGGGTGACACCAAAATAACTGTCCGTCATTTGTGTGTCACCCCTCCAATGGTGTCAGCCGGGTGTGGGCCGCACCCCCCTTGTGACGCCACTGCATCCAATACAATGTCCTAAACCGTAACCTTCCAAACACAATATAAATGTTATGCAGGATATGCTGAGACTTGTAGTCCATCAAACAATAATCTATCACTCTGTGTTCTCTCCCCCAGGGAAGTGGATCGGGACTCCGATGGTTTAGTGTCCTACAAAGACTTTGAATTTGCAATGGACTACGGCGGGCCAGAGGACTAGACTGACTGCATACTAACCCAACATTGGTATACGGGGCGGGGATGGAGGATTCATCATCAGTGCTGCTACATTATTCCCCTGAAAAGTGTGTCCCCAGAAGAGAGACCCCCCCTCACTTCCTGTCCTGTGACACACTGCATCCCAGAGATTGAAGGGTGGGTGGAGCCCTGGTCACTATGGTGAAGGAGAGGGCAGCTCTATGTATACAGGGGAACCCGGAAGAGGTCACCAGAGTAGAGATGCAAAAAGAGGTCAGTGACGTGAGAGCACCAACTGTGTTTCATAGGTCCAGGTGATTTTTATGTGCCAAAGTGAAAGTTACAGGTGACGCGTTTCAGGAGCTGACAGTCCCCCTTCCTCAGGGCTAAAGTGTGTGTGTATATATATATATATATAAGAAATAAAATAGGGATGCACTGATACTGGT
>NW_017307932.1:296222-296443 GCF_000935625.1 Nanorana parkeri | reverse complement strand
ATGCACTGATACTGGTATTTCGGTATCGAGTACGAATACAGATATATTTAAACCCGGTACTCGCCGATACCGAATACCGATACCGGAAGTCCCTTTCAGGAAGCCGGGCGACGTGTAATGACTCGCTATCCGGCTTCCTGATTAGCCGGGAAGCCGTCCCCATGCTTCTCGTCACCAGGTCGCATGAAAGCATGGAGTCGGCTTTCCGGCCAACCAGGAAG
>NW_017307932.1:281230-296065 GCF_000935625.1 Nanorana parkeri | reverse complement strand
TGTAATGACGCGGCGCCCATCTTCCTGAATGGCCACGAAGCCGGCTCCGTGCTCCCTCATCATAAGGTGACGAGGGAGCATGAAGCCGGCCAAGCAGACAGCCAGGTGCCGCATCATTACACGGCGCCCGGCTTCCTGATTGGCCAGCTTCCCGACCGATCAGGAAGCCAGGCAGCGAGTCATGACACGCTGCTCAGCTTCCTGATTGGCTGGGAAGCATGGAGCCAGCTTCCCGGCCAATCAGGAAGCTGGGGAGCGGGTAATGACGCGCTGCCCGGCTTCCTGATACCAGAAGTGTCGGGCGAGGCATCGGAGCATTCGGGGGAGTACTCGGCATCGGCGCCGATTGTAGTGTCAGTATTGGTGCATCCCTAATGTAATATATTAAACATTTGTCATCAGACATTGTAGAGTAAAATCTATTATATAATCAAATCTGAAACAAAAGCATGAATCCCGACTATTCCTATAGCCAGCCCCCGATGATGGCCAATTGGGTGAAACGCGTTGGTTGGATCTCCGGGTATTTGCTGCTGATCCTTGCAATTAAATCAATAAAAAGGAACAGAGGAATGCACTCCGAGAATTTCTTTTAAGGTTTACATACACTTAAAATTTATTTGTAAGGCCGGGCACACACCTTACAACCATCGCAAGACTTTTGTCTTGCGATGGTTGTAAGGTACTTAAAAAAACGTACGATCTGCCTATCTTGGACAGGCAGATCGTACTTGCGATGATCGCAAGCCACGCCCCCTGAGGGGCGGGCTTCCGATGACCGCAATGCCGAACGGGCAGTGTGCGCTTGCGCACACCGGCCCGTACGGCTGTTATCGTACGAACATGCTATACACCCGCTCAACGTCGTACGATGCTCGGCGGGTTTTCGAACATGTCCGTAAGTTCAAAGTCTTCCACACACCTTACGATAATCGTACGATCGCGGGATTTCCCGCGATTATCGTACGATTATCGTAAGGTGTGTGGGGGCCTTTAGTGCCTAAATCTGGCCTGGTATAGGTCTCTGCAGTCCCTGTAAAGCAGAGCTCATTGAGCCAGGGGGCAGAACAGAATATGGGCGTGCTTCAGTGCAAAGAGCATGCTGATAGGAGGAGAGAGCAGAGTGAAAGAGATGAGCTTATCAGTTGGCTCCTTCTTCTTTCACTGTCCAATCACAGGCCGGGGGAGGGGCAAGACCTGTATGTGTTACTGAACTGCAGCAGAGGAAAAATCCGGTCTCCTGCTAGACAGAGCTGTGTAAATCTCAGGACTGGATAGACAGTGATACAAATCCTTTGGCTGTCCAGCTTTAAATGATCATCGTGTCTTTTTTTTGACGCTCTGGCCGTCACTCTGTCAAAGCATGGTGGTGCGCCCACCAGTCACCCCCATCCCCCCTAAAGCCATCCTGGGAACGTTGCCGGCACCGCAGAGCCACAGCCTGAGCTGAACCCTGCAGAAAGCAGGAAATTCAAGAAGGTTTAGCGAGCGTTGCTTAGCAACGATCCGCGAGCACGAGCGCTGACCTTGCTACTGTAACCAGGCAAATTCTCAGGAGCCGCGTGCAGGAAAAGCCGAGGAACGTGGAGCAGGTGCCGGAGTGTCATCCCAGGTCAGCAGCACCCGGGGGGGGGTTCACAGCAACGCACGCATCTCCCGCAGATTCCGCTAAGTGCCCCCCGCGTCTTATCCAGCGCCGATTGTAAGAGACGAAATCAAGAGAAGAAAGAGCAATCAAAGAGAATCCCATCCCCCCCAAAGCTGATCAGAACCGCATGTTACCTCTGTGTTCTCAGTCTGGTGAAAGTGGACCTGTCATCGGATCTGTATGATCAGTGCAGCGTGCTGAGTGATGTGTAACTCTCCCAGGTATTATTACCTCTCGCAGGGATCACAGGACTCCCCCTGATTGGCTGTGTTCACACATGCTTCCAGTGACCCCTGGTTCAGGGGAGGAAGGAGCCTGATGGGCCACACATCCTCCCCCTAGACTTCATGGTAGACCCACAACCAGGGATGCACCGATACCGGGTTCTGATACCGTTGCTTCCACTAGCATGAAGTCGGCTTCCTGGGACAATCAGCGGGTAATGACATGCCGCCCGGCTTCCTGATTTCCTGGGAAGCAGGCTCCATGTTTGACAGGCTCAATGCTGATTGGCCGGGAAAGCAGCTTCCCAGCCAATCCGCGTGGATCCGGCTTCCCGGGCAATCAGAAAGCCGGGCGGCGACTAATGACCCGGCTTCCTGATTGGCCTGGGCAGCCAGCTCAATGCTGATTGGCTCGGGAAAGACGACTTTCCAGCCCATCAGCATTGAGGCAGCTGTTTGGCCGGCTTCCCAGCCAATCAGCATGGAGCCAGCTATTCGGCCAGCTGCCCTACCATAAGGATCCGTTCACACCAGTTGCAGTGCGTTCTGGCCGGAACGCACTGCCTCGGCATTGGGGCCGGCTTACTTTTTAGTGGGGCTGGAGGGGGCATGACGGGCCATTGAAGTGAACGTCACTGTAGCCACGCCCTCCACCCGCAAATGCGATCGCCCGCACGGGAACGCAAGTCACATTGTGCCTGCAGTCTGGTCCGGTGCGATCAAAATAGTGCTTGCAGCATTTTGATCGCACCGGACCGCAGGCACAATGTGCCTTGCGTTCCCGTGCGGGCGTTCGCATTTCCGGCCGGAGGGCGTGGCTACAGTGACGTTCACTTCAATGGCCCCCTCCTGCCCCACTAAAAAGTGAGCCGGCCGCAATGCGAGGCAGTGCGTTCGGGCCGGAACGCACTGCAACTGGTGTGAACGGGCCAGAACAGCAACACATTTCCCCTCCTGGACACATAAGAACAGATATTACGCTGGATCTGAGCCAAAAGGCTAAGAAACCAAACTACACACAGCTGTTTCAGCCTTTTTGGCCATCATCAATGTAGTGTATGGAAACCACGGCTTTAGTCCCGCCTCCTAACCATACAGGTTAGGAGGCGGGACTAAAGGAATCAAAAAGCCCTCCAACCGAATCCGTAAAGCCTCCTTAGGACAGAAGGTTCTCGCATGTCTCATTCCATCACATATCCCAAAAATAAGAGGACTGTTCCTGAAATGAGGGCTAATCCTCTTATTTTTGGGATATGCGATGGAATGAGACATGTGGATACCGTCTGTTCTACGAAAGCTGCCTGGTTCACACCTAGGCGTATCGAATATGCGCATTTGTCGCGCGTTTCCGAGGGCTACTTGGCTGTATCCCAATGGAAAGGCGCAACAAAAACGCCCCAAAGAAGCTCCTGTACTTCTTTGGGCGTAGGGCGTTTTGTAGCGCGTTCATGCGGCCTGTAATACGCCCAGGTGTGAACCATGCCCATAGGAAATAATGGGATTTCGGTGTTTGAGCGTTTTGCAGAGCGTTCGGACGCGCTACAGAACGCCCAGGTGTGAACCGGGCCTGGTGAATCGGTTGGAGGGTTTCCCTTCTCCCCCGTGTGGTTACACTGTCCTTCTAGGTAAATAGTACTCTGCATTTTCCTTGGATTCCCCATTCCCCACCCGAGTTCTACGAAAGACCCTTTTTAATGGGAATCGGCTAATGGAAAATGTATTTAGAGAGCAATGTAGGAAAATAATCAGAATCATAAATCAGCCGTGACATTTATAAAGAAAGTAGCGGCGCGGCGGCGGCATCTCTGAGAACGGTGCGCGGCAGCCCATCATTCCCGAATATACAATGACGGGTCACCTTCTAATCCCTTTATCTTTCTCTTAGAGGGCAAATAAACCTCAATTCAAGCTGGAGTCTAAGAGGAGCCATGAATAACTTACAGGAACCCCTCACCGCCTCCCGTGCTATGCATGCCTCTCATGTGTGGCCAGCTTGTATGAAGATCGGCCATCATTTCCTTTGCCTCGTATTATCTGGGATGATTTCTTAAGGGACCGCAATATACAGGGGTACAGGTAACATACAGGGGTACAGGTACTCCTAGAATGAGATCCTAATAGGTTGGACTTGATGGACTAATGTCTTTATTCAACCTCAAATACTATGTAACTATGTAAGGACTTGCAGCACCCAAGGTAAAAGTCCAAATTCTCCCTATTCACCATCATCGGTTCCAGTTCCTGCCCTATATGCAGCCCCCTCTTGGTGGTCTCCTTTTCTGCCTAGCCCTTGGCCCGACCTTGAATGGTATATTCTCCTGCCCATTTTTTGACCGTGCTGAACTGATATGACAGCCCACACGTCCTGGTCTGCTGGTCATGTGATGTGTGATAATCCCGGGGGGTGGAGATTGGAGCGGTGACTACTTTACAACACACACAGGGACCATAGGGAACAGACGTAGCCCCCCCCTCCAGAAGGAAGGACTGTGTTGGCACCAATTCAGAGATGATTGGAGGATCTACAGCCGAGTGATACACAAATAAGATGCATTGTTGCTCAGAGTTCAGGGACTTGAATGTATTTTAAAGGAGAACTATGGGGGTCAGGGCTTTTCCCCATAGTTCTGCTTAGGGTAACGGGAGGACACAAACTAGCGTCCTCCCGTCACCCAAAGCTCAATATATAGGGAGTTACAGCTCGCGGTATACTGAGACGCCGCAGCTGAAACGGATCACCGACAATTATGTCTGGAGCCGCCCAGCTGCGTGAGTGACAGCTGGCTCTGCCTATCTAGAGGCAGAGCCAGCTGTACCTGCCCCCTCCCCCGTCCGTTCCGCCAGTCAGCGCTGGCGGATCGGAGCGGGGAATCCAGCCCCTCCCCTGTCACGGCAGAGAGCCGTGACAGGATCGAGAGGTGAGCGAACGCCGGTATTGTTCGCTCTCCTACCTATCTACTGAGCCGACCTGTGACAGTCTCATTGTCACAGCTCGGCTAGAACTACGAGGCTGAGGGAAAATCACTCACCTCATAGTTCTCCTATAACTCCGGAGTTTAGTGTCACATTAAAGCTTCTATGGGGGTTTTTGTGAGTGGGCTCACATCTACTTTACCGTTTTGGAATATTGTTGCCTCCTGTTGAAGACCTGTTGTGGATTTGAGATAAGAATATGCATTAGGTGAGATGCAAATGCTTGTTGCAGTGTATGAAGTGTTGTGCGTTTCGTCTGGTATGTTTGATGATTCAGTTGAAGAATCACTGCAGGCAATGGATGTTTCTTCGCTGTAAACCAGCAGTGAGATATTCTCCACCAGGACAGTCATTTGTATCAGAGCGGCAGAATCGGATCGGATTATGTGATTTAGAGGCTTTGCATTCAATTTCTGCAAGAAATATGCATTTCCACACCGCCGCGATGGCTGTAATAGAATTTCCCGTGTTAGAGTCACTTTGTGTCATATCATAAGTGTACTTCATGTCCCTGAGAACAAGGGACCGAGACCCGGGACACAAGTTCAGGTGCTCTAGAAAATAGAGACATATATCTCTCCTGATATACTCTGCTCTGCTGGAGGTCTCTGCTCCTTCCTCTCTAACTCTCCTGAAATACTCTGCTCTGCTGGAGAACATTGCTCCTTCCTCTAACTCTGCTCTCCTGATTAGACATGTGCGATTCGTTCCGAAACGAAATTCGGATGAATTTTCGGACATTCGGATTTATCTGAATTACAGATATAACGAATGCAAACAAATCCGAATTTCCGTTTCCGAAACGGTAGTTGTTCGAACGTTCGTTTCTTATTCGTTTCATTTATTCGTTCGTTGCAGAAAAGTGACATTAGTGTGACATTAGAGAAGGAGAAAAACATTTTTTCCCCACTCAAATGTCACTTTGCTGCAACGAACGAATAAGAAACGAACGTTCGAACGAACTACCGCTAACGAATTTCGTTCGAATCCAAATTGACTTTCACACCCGAATCCCGAAAAACGAAATAACACAAAATCCGAATCAAAACGAAACAAATTTTTGCCAGCGCACATGTCTACTCCTGATATAATCTACACTGCGTGGTGAAATCCTTACACCCATGAAGGTATCCCTACTTTGACATCGGTGTGGAGGTTGCAGGTTCATTTAATCCTGAGAGCTGTACTTGTGGTATCATAACTCTCAGCAGGGCCGGTGCTAGGATTTTTGCCAACACAGGCAAAGTTAAATTTTTGCGCCTGGGGGGGAAGTCATAAATGAGAAATGTCTCGCCACCCTCTGATCGTAGGAATGGCGTCTCTCTCTTCACCTCCATGGAAACCTTATTATACCGGTAGGCAGGGAAGCTTGAAATTGCTTCATCTCTAGCAGTGCGTGTCCCCGCGATCTCCGCCTAGAAAATAAATACATTGAGCGTTCGTTCATTCCTTGTTCTGTGTGCGTGGAGATGTGACGTCTTCACATGTCAGCGGTGTCAGGGAACGGTGTTATCCGTGTGCAGTCATGGTGGACCGCGCTGGTTCCATAAATCCATTCTATTTAATATATCCCTATGAAGAAATAGTGTGTGCCGCTCGTACTTTGATGTGACCGCCGTTGTGCTGGCGCAGCATTTCCAAACTTCGGTCCTCGAGGACTAGATTGGGAAATTATGTCCAGGACCAGAATATGCACTTAATTTGCAACTCAGCTTCCGTTACCAAGAGCCGGGTCTGTGAAAACTTTTATCGGCTACTTCGCACTGTACAAATGCGACCCTGGACTGCGCCAATCTTGATTCTACAGAAATAGCACTGAATCAGTGAGCTGTATATAAGGTGACAGTGTGTGTCTTGTCATACAGTGGAGGAGGAAGCAGTGCTGGATCAGTGATCTGTATATAAGGTGACAGTGTGTGTCTTGTCATATAGAGGAGGAGGAAGACGTGCTGGATCAGTGATCTGTATATAAGTAAACAGAGTGCGTCTTGTCAGATAGAGGAGGAGGAAGCTGTGCTGGATCAGTGATCTGTATATAAGGTGTCAGTGTGTGTCTTGTTATACAGTAGAGGAGGAAGCAGAGCTGGATCAGTAATCTGTATATAAGGTGACAGTGTGTGTCTTGTCAGGTGGGGCAGGAGGAAGCAGAGCTGGATCAGTAATCTATATATAAGGTGACAGTGCGTGTCTTGTCAGATAGAGGAGGAGGAAGCAGTGCTGGATCAGTGATCTGTATATAAGGTGACAGTGTGTGTCTTGTCATATAGTGGAGGAGGAAGCAGTGCTGGATCAGTAATCTGTATATAAGGTGACAGTGTGTGTCTTGTTATACAGAGGAGGAGGAGGAAGCAGTGCTGGATCAGTGATCTGTATATAAGGTGACAGTGTGTGTCTTGTTATACAGAGGAGGAGGAAGCAGTGCTGGATCAGTAATCTGTATATAAGGTGACAGTGTGTGTCTTGTCAGATAGAGGAGGAGGAAGCAGAGCTGGATCAGTAATCTGTATATAAGGTGACAGCGTGTGTCTTGTTATACAGTAGAGGAGGAAGCAGTGCTGGATCAGTAATATATTTATATATTGTTTTCTGATTGGTTGCTCTTTGTTCTCCTCATACACACACACACTGTGCAGATTTCATGACGTCACTCCTCCAGACTCTCGGGTGATGTGTATCTGGGTATTCAGCCCTCGCTCATGTAATCAATATGCCATTTACCCCGATGTTGACGCAGGCTGCATGCGAAGCACAAAGTGATTAGGATCAGCGCTGACTTCCTTCCAAGCGCTTATTTTAGCGTGACGTGATTTCGCTCTTCTGTTACTCGCTGGACATTTTCCCCGAGTCTCCCAGAGGGGGTCATTTCCGGCGTTTTCCTAAAAATAGCCAGAACGCACCATTGCAAGTGACAGGCCGGCGATCCGCATACCGATCGCGTGTGTGCGCGCCACTCAGCAGAAAACCGCCAGAGCTTCTACAATGACGGGAGCACATATAGCTGCCTGTGTGACATAAAGAGAACCTGTCAGTGTCCTGACTATAGGAAACTACCACGACTGGCCAACAGGGGGCGCTGCAAAGTGCCTGCACATCTACAGGTCACTAGCCATTCACTATTTATTACATATCACCGAATTTGGTGATTTCTTGTAATTCAGCTTTAAGCTTCTTCCATGCCAGGAAGTTCTCCGTAGCAGACATCCCACTTGCACTGCTCTGTCCAGGAGTACTGTGAGCCCAGAGTGATGACACGTCCCTGGGGGGAGAGGGGGGGGGAGTTGTCTATGGCAGTCTGGGCACACAGGAAGGAGGTGAGTATTGCAATAAGATCGGCTTTTTAATTTCTTCCATGCCAGGAAGTTCTCCGTTGCAGACATTCCCCTTGCACTGCTCTGTCCAGGAGTACTGTGAGCCATGGCTGAGGGATGACACTCCTGCAGGGGTGTGTGTGAATGACAGTCTGGGCACACAGGAAGGAGGTGAGTATTGCAATAAGATCGGCTTTTTAATTTCTTCCATGCCAGGAAGTTCTCCGTAGCAGACATTCCCCTTGCACTGCTCTGTCCAGGAGTACTGTGAGCTCTGGCTGATGACACTCCTTCATGGGGTGTGTCCATGACAGTCATGACCCACAGGAAGTAGGTTGGATGATGATGGGCGTCATGGTTCTCGCCGCTGGGTCTGAGAGGAGTGAGTTTTCGGGGGGCCGAGAGTTTTGCAGCGAGAGCATCTTTTCTATCTCTTCCATGCCAAGAAGTTCTCCGTAGCAGACATTCCCCTTGCACTGCTCTGTCCAGGAGTACTGTGAGCTCTGGCTGATGACACTCCTCCAGGGGGTGTGTCCATGACAGTCAGGCCCACAGGAAGCAGGTTGGATGATGATGGGCGTCATACGACCCGGATGGTTCTCGCCGCTGGGTCTCTGAGGAGTGAGTTTTGCAGCGAGAGCGTCTTTTCTATCTCTTCCATGCCAGGAAGTTCTCCGTAGCAGACATTCCCCTTGCACTGCTCTGTCCAGGAGTACTGTGAGCCATGGCTGAGGGATGACACTCCTGCAGGGGTGTGTGTGAATGACAGTCTGGGCACACAGGAAGGAGGTGAGTATTGCAATAAGATCGGCTTTTTAATTTCTTCAATGCCAGGAAGTTCTCCATAGCAGACATTCCCTTTGCACTGCTCTGTCCAGGAGTACTGTGACCTCTGGCTGATGATACTCCTCCAGGGGGTGTGTCCATGACAGTCAGGCCCACAGGAAGTAGGTTGGATGATGATGGGCGTCATTCAACCCGGATGGTCCTCGCCGCTGAATCTCGGAGGAGTGAGTCTTCGGGGGACAGAGAGGAGATGCGTATTGCAGCGAGAGCGTCTTATCTATCCCTTCCATGCCAGGAAGTTCTCTGTCGCTGACTGTCCCCTTCGCTCGGGTGACGCGGTTTGTTGTTACATTCGGAACGTCTCCTGCGTCTGGAATTGGGCGTTTTTTTTTTTGATGTGGCTGTAATCAGTATCGATCCCCCCCTCGAAGCCCATCTCTGCACGTAGCGCATCAAATTGCAGCGCGGCGGCATGTTATCATCGCTGCCTGCGTTTCCCAAACAATGAAATGTTAAAATCATCTCCCGCGCCCGACGCGGCGAACAATGGGGGGAAGCGGCTCATTTCCATAGAGACGGATGGCTGAGCACCGAGACGTGATATTCTGTCGCTTTAAATTGCTGTTTTTACCCCCGAGAGCCGCTCTTCCAGGGAGGCTGAAACATCGCCGGCAGAGAGGAGGCAGCAAATCAAAGTGTCAGCGCGGCGGAGCCAATACCCGTCATTAGCGCGATGCCGGGGAGCTGGGTTAACCCTCCGCCTGCTGGCGCGACAAAGGGTTGGATTGCGAGGCGGATTTTCTGATGCCGGCGACAAAACAAGGAAAATTGAGTCGTGCCGAACTGAGGCTGCAGCGGACCCAGATGCTGAAATGTCACAAAATGTTTAACATGTTTCAAAAGTAACGCTAAAATCTGCACATTTCATTAAAACAATCTCTGCTGATCCCGCCACGGGGTTCCTTGTTCAGCCACTTCCTGTTATAGGGTGACAACGCTCTCTCCCTGTCTCCCAGTTACGCTTCTGCGTTGTCACCCTGTCAAACAGGCTTCCGATGGAGACTACAAGTGGCTGTTTCAACACACATTACACAGACTTAGTCCGCCGTTGTCACCATCAGGGAACCCGCCCTGAGAAATGCCATGGCAGCCATCGCTGGAGCGCATGTAGACAGGAAGTGACTGCAAGGAGGACGCAAGAGATCACCAGCAGGAGATGTAACAAAGGATTGGAACCCAAAGATTTGATATATAAATGACAGTTGTTTATGATACACAGATCAGTCTAAATGTCATTCATTACATTCACTTTAATATAGGATAGAGTGACTACAAAGTGAAATGATACACAATATAATTATGTAACAAGTTTTATTTGCCCCTCCCCCCAGGGGAGGTTGGCGGGATTTTATTTTTAGGTCTGGTATAGCGTAGCGCTCGTCACGAATGTGCGCCGCTTATCTGCCGCCTTCTCAGTCTACTTTAAAGGAGAACTATGAGGGGGGGGAGGGGCTTCTCACTCACCTCATAGTTCTAGCCGACCTGTGACAATGAGACTGTCACAGGTCGGCTCAGTAGATCGGGAGGTGAGCGAACACATACCGGCGTTCGCTCACCTCTCGATCCTGTCACGGCTCTCTGCCATGACAGGGGGAGGGGCTGGATTCCCCTCTCCCCGCTCCGATCCGCCAGCGCTGACTGGCGGAACGGGAGGGGGCGGGTACAGCCTCTAGATAGGCAGAGCCAGCTGTCACTCACGCAGCTGGGCGGATCCAGACATCGATGTCGGGATCCGCTTCCGGCTCCGGCGTCTCAGTATACCGCGAGCCGTAGCTCCCTGTATACTGAGCCTAGGGTGACGGGAAGACGCTAGTTTGTGTCCTCCCGTTACCCTAAGGAGAACTATGGGGAAAAGCCCTGACCCCATAGTTCTCCTTTAAAGATCTTTTTTTTATTTATGCAAATGTATGAAAATTGGCGGCCGGCTTGATGTAGAGTGGAGCTGAACGGCGCCGGAGAGAAATAGATGCGTCCGCTAATGGCGGCGTAAACAAAATCAATCACATATCGACATCTTTATCAGGTTACTATTAAAATACGGCTCAGCGTTTTAATGGCGGAGTAAACGGGTGATATTTGACGCCACAGCCGCGATCTCACCCGGCGGGGTCAGCAGAACTTGATCCTGGTGGGCAGAGAGAGAAAGAAAGCCACGAAGAACGCCAGACCAAACTTTAACTTTTCAACAAATAATTTTTTTTTTTAAATCCGACGTGTTTCGGGGGTGCGAGCGCTCCCACTTCCTCGGGGCTACAAGAGCATTATTGAAAAACCAAAATACAAGGAGGGGAATTTATCAAAACTGGAGCAGACAGAATCCGGAGCAGTTGCTCACAGTAACCAATCAGCTTCTCTTTTCAGTTTGTTCAGTTGAGCTTTGAAAATGAAAGATAGAAGCTGATTGGTTGCCATGGGCAACTGATCCAGATTGTGTCCGCTTCAGCTTTGATACATTCCTCTCAACGTGTCAAGCATTGATCTCTTTAGAATACGTGAACACAATTTGTAAGAAACCCTATCTTCTGGTACCTGCCGGCGGCCATCTTGGTGATGGAGCAGAGAGAGGAGGGGACAGTCACCTGGCGGGATAAGGTATGCCGCCGGGTCCCCTCCTCTCTCCTGATACTGTCCATGACCGAGCGCCCGACTTTTCAGAGGAGGGTGACACCAAAATGACTGTGAGTCATTTTGGTGTCACCCCTCCAATGGTGGCACCCGGGTGCGGGCCGCACCCCCCTTGTGACGCCACTGTCTGTGAAGGTTCTCATTCATCCAGGTCATGGTATATGAGAATTTGGTATATACTGTCATATATATATACCATGTATATATGAGTGTGCATCGGAGCGCACTTAACGGCCATCTTGGTGATGGACGCCGGCAAAGAGAGGAGGGGACGTTCACACCTTATCCCGCCAGGTCCCCTCCTCTCTCATGCAGCTGTCAGTGTCTCAGTTCATGACCAAGCGCTTGACTTTTTCAGAGGGGGTGACACCAGGGGCGTCCCGAGGCTGGGTGACACCCGGAGCGGTAACCGAGTGTCACCCCGCCGAGACGTCACTGCGCATGCTCGCGCACGCTCGTCAGTATGCTGATACCTGCCGGCGGCCATCTTGGTGATGGAGCAGAGAGAGGAGGGGACAGTCACCCGGCGGGATGAGGTATGCCGCCGGGTCCCCTCCTTTCTCCTGATACTGTCGGGCGTTCGGTCCATGACCAAGCGCCCGACTTTTCAGAGGGGGGTGACACCAAAATGACTGTGAGTCATTTTGGTGTCACCCCTCCAATGGTGGCACCCGGGTGCGGGCCGCACCCCCCTTGTGACGCCACTGGGTGACACCAAAATCCACTGCCAGTCATTTAGGTGTCACACCCTCTGATGATGTCACCCAGAGCAGGCCACACCTCCCTTGGTAATAGGAGCGCCATAATGCATCTCAGATGTGAACCAGCCCTCCGCGTTCTTCCTTTGCCTCGGGTAGAAACTACTCCCGCTGTCATTCTCGTTGCTCTTATTATGGAGATTGAGATCGCGGCCCTATCTCCAGGAAACCCTCCGCAGTCACAACACATCGAGCTCGGCCTCCGCCAGGCTTTGCGGTTTCCAGAAAAACTCTTCAATTAAATGATCTCAGAGTAATTTACTGCCCACGTGGGCCCCGTACTAAATATGGAAAGCCGCTTTCAGCCGCAGACTACTCTCCGGCGGTTGTATCTCTGTGATGGACAGGGCCGGCCCCCAGATCCATGGCGGCGGGGTCGGGTTTTAGGGCTACAAGGAGTCGAGAGGGTCAGATTTGAAATGCAGCGGCAGCAATAAAAATACAACCGGAACTTCAATTTTAGGGAAAGAAAAAAAACTCCATATTGCTTTTTTTTTTTTTAATTGTTATTTGACACCATTTACCTGAGGTCGCTGACACGAAATAAAGCACAAATGTCACGGGTCACGTCACAGGAATAGTGTGTCAGCAGGCTGATAAAAACATCTCGGTCTAGCCAGGAGGGCAGAGATGTATATGCCACGTTCAGGTGTTATACAAAAGGTTGTCCTCTAGGGGGAAGTGCTGAGAGGGCTGGAGGCTTAAGATGCCCATACACTGCAGGATTCTCGTACGAGAATCGCGGGAGAATCGTGCAGTGTACGGAAGGCGTGCGACCGTTTCTACGTACGTTTCTACTGTACGGTCGCAAGACTTTTGTATTTCGAGCACGTTGGAAAACCAGCCGAGAATCGTACGATTTTCGGCTGGTTTGAATCATGCTCGAGAGATCACTGCCGAACGGGCCGGTGTGCGGACGCTCACACTGCCGGTGCATCATTGAAGTCATCGGAAGCCCGCCCCTCAGGGGGGCGGGGCTTGCGATGATCGCAAGTACGATCTGCCTGTCCAAGATGGGCAGATCGTACGTTTTTTAAATTACTTTACAACCCTCGCAAGACAAAAGGAAATCCCGCGATCGTACGAGGATCGTGCAGTGTGAACGAAGACGTGCGACCGTTTCGTTTCTACTGTACGGTCGCACGTCTTTTGTCTAAGGAGCACGCTAGAAAACCAGCCGAAAATCTTACGATTTTCGGCTGGTTTGAACGGTGCTCGGGAGACAAATGCCGAACGGGCCGGTGTGCGCACCCTTGCGAGGGTTGTAAAGTGTGTGGCCACCTTAAGGCTGGGTTCACACCTAGGCATATTGAATATGCGCGTTTGTCGCGTGGTTCGCGTCGCTCGTTTTTACCGCGATTCGCGGTTAAAAAAACGCGTTTCCGTGGGCTACTTGGCTGCATCCCAATGGAAACGCAAGACCAAAACGCCCCAAAGAAGTACATGTACGGCAAGGTGTGAACCAGACCCATTGAATACAATGGGATTTAGATGTTTGAGCGTTTTGTAGAGCGTTCGTCGAGCGTTGAACGCGCTACAAAACGTTCAGGTGTGAACCAGGCCTTAGAGGTAACTAGCCCAGCTGAAGCTAGCTGGCTTGTTAGGGCCTCTACAAGAAGTCCCAGCCTCCTAAGAGAAGAGCCCCGCCCTAGAACCAGACTGTGTGTCTGGTGGACTGGGGAGCAGATCGCCTGTGCGGTGAAAAGACAAGCCTGTGCGGTGAAAAGACAAGCCTGTGCGGCCAGCCCTTTGAATACAGCCGGTGTGGCAAGTGGATGTTTTTGTTAAAGGGCCAACCTGGAGTCGGTGAGACGGGAAAAATGTTTTTTTTTTTTTTTTTAATTGATACTTAGCTTGAAAACCTCTGCGAGGGGAACACCTGTATTTGACTTTTCTCTTGAGTTGTGAGTGAATAAAAGTGGGCAGTTCGCCCTAAAAAGAACTTGTTTATGCGTGGAAGTGTGCTGAATGCGCTACCATTTTGAAGCGAATCCTCACAATAGTTATAAATAAATAGAGTGGACCCGTAGCAAAAAAAAAGGACCCTGGACCAGTGGCCGATCTAAGGGGCATAGGGCCCTGGTGCAAGATTTTTCCCCAATCCACACCATAGCATTGGTGTATAAAGTACTACTGGTATTTGTAGTCCTCTATGGAGGGTGTCATTCTACATTGCTGCAATGTAGAATGGCACCCTCTGCAGAGCACTACAAATACCAGCAGTACTTTATACAGCATGTCCATCAGTTGGGCTACAAATAATAATCATTTTAATGAATTATTTCCCTTCCCCCTATGGCTGGTCTTCAACTCTTTCCTTGTGGGGGAGGCTGCAGAAAAACACTCCAGTGTCTGTGGGAGACGGCGCGCCCGGGTGCTCAGGCGGCTGCTTGCTGGGTCCTCACAGCCGAGGCCCCATCGCTGACCCATGAAGCGCCTCATTCGCCGGCTCC
>NW_017307932.1:277839-281205 GCF_000935625.1 Nanorana parkeri | reverse complement strand
GTGACAGGATCGAGAGGGGAGCGAACGCCGGTATGTGTTCGCTCACCTCCCGATCTACTGAGCCGACCTGTGACAGTCTCATTGTCACAGGTCGGCTAGAACTATGAGGTGAGTGAAAAGCGCGCACCTCATAGTTCTCCTTTAACTCACTTTTGACCTCGTGGCCGCGTCTAAGATGGAAGCGGCTAAAACACAAACATGTTATCTGACAGTAAATATGTAATTCTTTTAGTCGGGTTTCTGGACCTTGAATCCTCCTGTCCCACCGCACTCCTGACCGGACAAAGCCCAAATGCAACTGGGTGGGTGCGGCGGTGACAACGGATGCCTCCGTAAGATACCGATAGATGAAAGTAGTCACTCGCACTCCATAGATATTAAAGTCAGTATTGTTTATTGACTGTGATAACACACATCTCCTAAGCAATGCTTCGGGACCATGCGGCCCCTTCCTCTGTTTGCCTGAGGAAGGGGCCGCATGGTCCCGAAACGTTGCTTAGGAGATGTGTGTTATCACAGTCAATAAACAATACTGACTTTAATATCTATGGAGTGCGAGTGACTACTTTCATCTATAGTTCTATGTAAAAGTATATTTAAAGGGTATGTCCAGGCATTCTCCAAAGTAACCTTTTAACCTCCTTCCCCAGAACTAGTCCCAGCATTACTTGACATAATCATTTTGTAGAATTCTTGTAGTAGCAGCTACTGTCAGTTCCTACTGATGTAGCCACACCCCCAAAACCACAACTCCCAAGAGCTCTTTCCTTACATACACATAATGTGTAGACTAGAGCTGCAGCTAACGATTATTTTCAAAATCGATTAGTTAGCCGATTATTAAGTTCGATTAATCGGTTAATCGGATAAACTATAAAATAAAGTTTAAAAAATGGCTCCAGTGATGGACTACTAGTTTGTATTAAGGTTGTAGTCCATCACAGGAGCAAGCTTGGAGCGGTGGAAGTAAAAAAGAAAAAAAGATAGTGTGGTGTGCAATATAGTGAAATGGAAAGTGTAAAATTATACAGCAATGCATGCAGAATGGCACCGGCTATAGAGGACTACAAAACCCAGCAATAGTACATTATACAGCACAATGCAGAATACCACCAGCTATAGAGGAATACAACAAATCGCAGCAATAGTACATAATAGCTGGCGGTATTCTGCATTGCGCTGTACAATGTACTATTGCTGAGTTTTGTAGTCCTCTATAGCTGGTGGTATTTAGCATTGTACCACTTTATAATGTACTATTGCTGGGATTTGTTGTACTCCTCTACAGCTGGTGGTATTCTGCATTGCGCTGTATAATGTATTATTGCTGGGACTTGTAGTCCTCTATACAGCGCAATGCAGAATATCACCAGCTATAGAGGAGTACAACAAATCCCAGCAATACATTATACATACAGTGTATAATGTATTGCTGGGATTTGTAGTCCTCTGTATAATATACAGCACAATGTACCATCAGCTATAGAGAAATACAAATCCCAGCAATACATTATAGAGCACCATGTGTGGGAAAGTGCAGTCTTCCAGCAACGTGCTTCTGAGATCGGACCTGTCTATCAGCAGCTGTCATCCCCCCACACCTGCTCCTCCTTACTACATCTCCCCGCGTCCCTGTGCCGATCGTGGATGTGGATGGGCAGTGAGGCGGGGAGGAGGTGCGACGTGTGGAGCGTGGATGCGAGCGGGTCTGGCAGCGGCGAGCGTGAGGTGGGGAGGAGGTGCGGTGCACAGCGTGTGGAGCTGTGAACAGGGCCAACTGATCAGAAGCCGATTAATCGATTATTGAAAAAGTTGACAACTTTTTCAATAATCGATTATGTCGATTAGTTGTTGCAGCCCTAGTGTAGACAGGCTTATGGGAGGCAAGGCAGTGGCATTGCAAGGAAAGAAATCAATGCATGCATGTTGAGAGGGACAGAGGGGGGGTGGAGTTCTGTAGTCTAGTAGGCAGGACTGACAATGCTGCTTGGGATATTAGTGCAGAGGAGGCAGCGCTGTCAGTTTGAAGGTGAAGTTGGGAGTTCATTGGATTTTTGGCAGATCAGCGGGTATTTTGCAGACCTCACAGCATGTTTAGAGGGATAAAACATGGAGCAATGAGCATGCAGTGCAGAGATATAAGGAATACGAGTGATAGGTGGATGTACAATTCATATACAGTAAAATGTTTCTGATATTTGTCAAGTGTAGCAGAGGCGTCACAAGGGGGGTGTGCGGCCCGCACCCGGCTGACACCATTGGAGGGGTGACACTTTTTGGCTAAGATCAAGTGTAGTATCTGTTCTTATAAGTTTCCGGTGGGGAAAAGAACCGTCCTGTCAAGGGGATGGTCGCTTAGTACTCGCTGGGGTGTAGGTAGGAGTCAGGAGGTTCCGTTAGGGGAGCTTTCCGGCTCTGTAGCCTCCTGAAGGGGATGGGTGCTTGCTGTGGTCTGGCCGGAGGGTTCGGGGAGCGCAGAGGCCCGCGTTGCTGTGCCCCCTGGGGGTGGCATCTCAGGGGTGCCGGAAAATCACTCGGCTGTTGGACCCCACAAGTGATTCACCTGCACTAGGTCATGGTACCTAAAAGCATTTTCTGCACCACGCCTCTTGGGCAGGCCTTCTGTCTAGCCCGGGGCAATTTGTATACCTCGGCCGGACGTCCTGCCAGGTCTGTGCACCGGCACCTTTTTATGTATTGCACTTTGTTATGCACGATTGCACTTTTGACTCCACAGGTGATGGGAGGGTGCGGGTACCTTCGGGGCTCGTCCTGATGTTAGGGGGGAGGTTCTGTGGCCTTCACATGGGCTTATCTGCCTCCCCCCACTTGGGGGGGTCTCCCTTCGGGGGAGCCCCTTACCTAGTACTTGAGGGTCCTGTTCCGGCAGGACCCTGAGGATCGGGGTCCGCCGACCTTCAGGTAGGTGGACCAGAGTCTTCCTTACCCCTGTCAGGAGCCTTGCGCCTGGGGGGGGTTCAGGATTATCGAGCCTTGCGCCTGGGGGGGGGTTCAGGATTATCGAGGCCCTTCCTCTTCGGAGGAGGACCACAGCACCCTCGTGCACTTTTTTTGTGTGTGTTGTGATTTCACAATTAACTTTTTTGTTCACAGGGGAAGTCGTTTACGAAACACGGACCACAGACTTTAAAAATAAATAAATAATGTTTCTAAAATTCCAGTTGTTTGTGGATCTTCTTCATTTGTGCTTCTAATTGCATTGCGTAGTTGATTTAAAAAAACATTTGCACGTCTGTGCAGTATGTGAACGAGATGCAGAGCACTGTATGGCCACTAGATGGAGCTGAGGATCATAGGAAAATCGTATGCTACTCGGCTCCATCTAGTGGCCCTACAGTCCTGTGA
>NW_017307932.1:270815-276522 GCF_000935625.1 Nanorana parkeri | reverse complement strand
CCCCCCGTGTATCCAGAAAAAAAAAACCCCCCCCCCCCCCTTTTCTTTTGTTTTTGGTGATGGCTTTTTGGGGTAATTATTTCATTTTTGTAAGTTTCATCAAAGAGGAACGTTTTTCTATAGAGCGGAGTAATTCTTGAAGTGTGTATTAGAGAGCAGTTGTAGCCATTTATCCACATTGGAAAACACCTCAATTGTGCGCAGTCCTCGGGGGGGGTCTTTAATTCTCTGCGTATGGCACACATTAAGACTAATCACTATGGAGAGTTGTTGGGGCCCCAGAGAGCAGCACTCAGGTGTGCTCAGAGAAGCCACAAGCGTTACAGAAGCTTCCAGGACTGTAATTGTTTTTGCATGAACTAATTAGGAGCTTCGAACTGCCGGGTGACTGACACGTGAGGCATAGGAAGGAAGGCTTTGGTTGGTTCATAGGGAAAGCGGGTTTTTTTTTTTGTTCCTGATTCAGGCATGGTGAGCAAATCTGCCAGGGTCCAAATCGCCAAGGGTTCAGCGCAAAAAGTGCCAATGGGTTGATTACCGAAAGAGCTAGCCATCAGAATGACCTCATATCATCCACAGAATGCAATAAAAGACAAAAAAGCCCCCCGATAAAAAGAGCAAGAAAAGGCAGCAAGAGGGGCGATTGCCTAAAGTGCTAGCAATCAGAATCTCAGAAGTGCAGTTTCCTAATTGGCATAGTTTGTCAGCTTTTTCTACCCTTTGCCTTCCTCACCAATGAAACTGCAAAATTACTCATCCACTCCCTTGTTATATCTCGTCTTGATTATTGCAACTCATCCTCATTGGCTGACCTCTACATAGTCTCCTCCCCCCTTCAGTCTTATCACGAATGCAGCTGCTAGACTCATTCACCTAACCAACCGCTCAGTGTCTGCAACCCTCCCTCTGCCAATCCCTGCACTGGCTTCCATCCCCGCCCCCCTCTGCCGATCCCTGCACTGGCTTCCATCACTCACCCCCCTCTGCCGTGCACTGGCTTCCATCCCCCACCTCCTCTGCCAATCCCTGCACTGGCTTCCATCCCTCACCCCCCTCTGCCGATCCCTCCACTGGCTTCCATCCCCCGCCCCCCTCTGCCAATCCCTGCACTGGCTTCCAATAGCACAAAGGATAACATTCTAAATTTTAACAATCACTTACAAAGCCGTCCACAACTCTGTCCCCGGCTATAACCTTGTCTCACCCTAACCGTCCCCTCCGCTCCTCCCAAGACTTCCTGCTTTCCAGCTCTCTCATCAACTCCTCCCATGCTCGCCTCCAGGACTTCACTAGAGTCTCCCCCATCCTATGGAACTCTCTACCACAACCTGTCCGTCTGTTGCCCACCCTGACTGCCTTTAGGCGATCCCTTAAGACTCATCTCTTCAGGGAAGCCGATCCCACCTCAACCTGACCACTGAACCATCACATTCTCATACAATTCATCCCCACACAGCCACCGCCTCATATATCACTGGCCCCTCCCTTTTAGATTGTAAGCCCTCAGGGGCGGGGCCCTCCTTACCATCTTGTCTTGAATTGTATTGTGATTGTAATGTCTTCCTTTATATTGTAAAGCGCAAACTGTTGGCGCCATATAAATCCTGTGTAATAATAATAGCAGCTTCCAGGACGCTGACACTATTGCTGCTCTGTGCCCCCCAACCCTATGAGGTGGGTGGCTTATCCAAAAGCCCCCTTATTGGCCCTTCTAAGCCTGCTGTCCATAGTTCAAAGGCCATGCAGTACATCGCATGGCCTTTCCATGTGTAGATTCCACACACTGGAAGGGGTCCTTCTGCCAGTGGAAACAAACCTAGGAGATTCCACTCTATGGAAGGGGTCATTCTGCCGCTGGAAAGGATATGAGGAGATTCCACTCTCTGGAAGGGGTCATTCTGCCGGTGGAAAGGAAATGAGGGGATTCCACTCTCTGGAAGGGGTCATCCTGCTGGTGGAAAGGAAATGAGGGGACTCCACTCTCTGGAATGGGTCCTTCTGCCGCTGGAAAGGATATGAGGAGATTCCACTCTCTAGAAGGGGTCATTCTGCTGGTGGAAAGGAAAGGAGGAGATTCCACTCTCTGGAAGGGGTCATTCTGCCGGTGGAAAGGAGGAGATTCCACTCTCTGGAAGGGGTCATTCTGCCGGTGGAAAGGAGGAGATTCCACTCTCTAGAAGGGGTCATTCTGCTGGTGGAAAGGAAAGGAGGAGATTCCACTCTCTGGAAGGGGTCATTCTGCCGGTGGAAAGGAAAGGATTCCACACCCTGGAAGGGGTCATTCTGCCGGTGGAAAGGAAAGGAGGAGATTCCACTCTCTGGAAGGGGTCATCCTGCCGGTGAAAAAAAGGAAAGGATTCCACTCTCTGGAAGGGGTCATTCTGCCGGTGGAAAGGAAAGGAGGAGATTCCACTCTCTGGAAGGGGTCATCCTGCCGGTGAAAAAAAGGAAAGGATTCCACTCTCTGGAAGGGGTCATTCTGCCGGTGGAAAGGAAAGGAGGAGATTCCACTCTCTGGAAGGGGTCATCCTGCCGGTGAAAAAAAGGAAAGGATTCCACTCTCTGGAAGGGGTCATTCTGCCGGTGGAAAGGAAAGGAGGAGATTCCACTCTCTGGAAGGGGTCATCCTGCCGGTGAAAAAAAGGAAAGGATTCCACTCTCTGGAAGGGGTCATTCTGCCGGTGGAAAGGAAAGGAGGAGATTCCACTCTCTGGAAGGGGTCATCCTGCCGGTGAAAAAAAGGAAAGGATTCCACTCTCTGGAAGGGGTCATTCTGCCGGTGGAAAGGAAAGGAGGAGATTCCACTCTCTGGAAGGGGTCATCCTGCCGGTGAAAAGGAAAGGAGGAGATTCCACTCTCTGGAAGGGGTCATTCTGCCGGTGGAAAGGAAATGAGGGGATTCCACTCTCTGAAAGGGGTCATTCTGCTGGTGGAAAGGAAATGAGGGGATTCCACTCTCTGGAAGTGGTAATTCTGCCGGTGGAAAGGAAATTAGTGGATTCCACTCTCTGGAAGGGGTCATTCTGCCGGTGGAAAGGAAATGAGGGGATCCCACTCTCTGGAAGGGGTCATTCTGCCGGTGGAAAGGAAAGGGGGGATTCCACTCTCTGGCGCAGGGGTCATTCTGCCGGTGGAAAGGAAAGGGGGGGATTCCACTCTCTGGAAGGGGTCACTCTGCTACTGATCTCTGAAGACCAAAATATTGGACTTTTTCATACGACAGTTCTCTGTTTTTTGATTATCAGATTGTTGTGAGTTATTTCAGGAACAGACGGAAGTCGAAAATCAGCTTAGTCCAGAAGAAACTTCCGGTCTTTGACCAACAATACACAGAAACGTCTTTAGCCAACTGTGACACCAAAATCATTTATTTATGAATCACCTATTACTCATTTTATACAGAATATCGGAAATACTTTGGTTTGTGAACCATGATGGACTTTTCCTTTTTATACAACAATTGTTATTGTGTGATGGAACTTTTCACATCAGATCTATTATATCTATTACTACCCCGATCAGCCATAACATTATGACCACCCACCTAATATTGGGTAGGTCCCCCTTTTCCTGCCCCTCCAGGCATGGACCCCACTAGACCTCTGAAGGTGTGCTGTGGTATCTGGCACCAAGCCGTCAGTAGCAGATCCTTTAAGCCCTGTAAGTTGTGAGGTGATCGGCCTCCATGGATCGGACTTGTTTTTCCAGCACATCCCACAGATGATCGATTGGATGGAGATCTGGAGAATTTGGAGGCCAAGTCATTACCTCAAACTCCTTGTTGTGTTCCTCAACCCATTCTTCAACCATGTGTGCAGTGTGGCCGGGCGCATTATCCTGCTGAGGGAGGCCACTGCCATCAGGGATTATCCTTTCCATGAAGGGGTGTACTTGGTCAGTAACAATGTTCAGGTCGATGGTACGTGTCAGAGTGACATCCACATGAATGGAAAGACCCGAGGTTTCCCAGCAGAACATTGCCCAAAGCATCACACTGCCTCCGCCGGCTTGTCTTCTTCCCATAGTGCATCCTGGTGCCATCTCTTCCCCAGGTAACACACGCACCCGGCCATCCACATGATGTAAAAGAAAACGTGATTCATGAGACCAGGCCACCTTCCTTCATTGCTCCGTGGTCCAGTTCTGATGGTCACATACCCATTGTAGGGGCTTTTAGTGGTGGACACGGGCCGGCATTGGCACCCTGACCGGTCTGCAGCTACACAGCCCCATACACAACAACCTGCGATGCTCTGTACATCCAGCCACCTTTCTATCAGAACCAACATTTACTTTATCAGCAATCTGATCTCCAGTATCTCTTCTATTGGATCGAAGTACATGGACCAGACTTCCCTCCCCACATCCATCAATGAGCCTTCCCTCCCCACGTCCATCAATGAGCCTTCCCTCCCCACGTCCATCAATGAGCCTTCCCTCCCCACGTCCATCAATGAGCCTTGGCTGCCCATGACCAGTTAACCCCTTTTCCTTCCTTGGACCACTGCAGACTGGGAACATGCCACAAGAGCTGCAGTGTTGGAGTTGCTCTGACCCAGTCATCTAGACATCACAATTTGGTCCTCGTCAAAGTTCCTCAAATCTTTACACTGGTCCATTTTTTCCGTCTACAGTTTACATATGAATAAGCCACAACTCATTCTCCCAAAAAAATGTCAGCTTGTCACTAGAGTGTTTGGGTTTTGCTTGAAAAAATGGTGGCAACCCTACTTCCAGGTGCCATTGTAACCAGATAATCAATGTTACTCACTTCATCTCTTAGTGGTCACAATGTTATGACTGTTTGGTGTGTGTCTTTTATTGTTTATCCGATTAACCGATTAATCGAACCTAATAATCGGCTAACTAATCGATTTTGAAAATAATCGTTAGCTGCAGCTCTAGTGTCTATTAGATATAAATAGATTTTGCTATTTTTGCTTTACGTCATCAGTGGTGGTGGGAAGTGTTGGTTTTGTTGTCATGTAAAGTGCTACTTTTATTATTTATATTTAAAAAAACAAGAAAAATATTGATTTTGTTTTTACTTTCCTAGGCTCCGAGTGTACCGCCTGTAGTACAGCTATTGCACCAGCAGGAGGCGCGCACACCACCTGGGAATACAGTTCATCCACTTGACCTAGAAGATGTGAGATCAGCATCAGATGTGACACATGATACAGGTTTAGATTTCCTCTTCTGTCACTGTCTGGTTTACAATCTGTATGACTTTCCGGTTGCTTTGTATTTATTAGTTATGAGAAATCAAAGAGAATTTGGGAGGCCCAGAAGTCAAAAGTTGCTGCTTTGCCATTTCTTTTATACAAATCTAATTTTTGAAATTTTTCACCTGACGTGAAAAGCTGCTGGTGGCAATGTATCCAGAACTTTTCACCACGTCCAGCAAAGCCGGAAACATTCAACAAGAACTGTCTGTAGATTTTCTGCAATTTGCTGAAAATTTACACCAATCGCTAGATGTTATGTTTCCATTATTTCTAGCAGGAGAGTATCTGGAGAAGCAACTCCACTCATTGCTGCCATTTCTGTATCGCTGGAATATTGTTGTCTCTTCGGAGTCTATTATCTATATTTACAATGAGTGTCTTCATCTTCTTTTATGTTCAGAAGGACAGCGCCATCTTTTCTTTAGCAGAGAAGAGGAAGGCCAGAACCTCTCTTAGAGTTTTATTTCTGTTCAGTGGTG
>NW_017307932.1:266167-270499 GCF_000935625.1 Nanorana parkeri | reverse complement strand
TTGGAAGGGTGACACCAAAATGACTGACCGTAATTTTGGTGTCACCCCCTATGAAAAGACGGGCACCGAGAACCCGACAGTGTCAGGAGAGAGGAGGGGACCCGGCGGCATGAACATCCCCTCTCTGCCAGCATCCATCACCAAGATGGCTGCCGGCAGGGGTCAATAAGACGGCCGCGCATACGCGATGACGTTATCGCGCACAGCAACTTTACACGCATGCACAATGACGTCAACGGCGGGTTGTCACCCGTTCTCCGCTCCGGGTGACACCCAGCCTCGGGACGCCCCTGTTTCTGTTGCATATCTTTTCTTACTTCCTGTCTGATGAAGTTGTTGTTAGCAGAACAGGAAGTGAGGGGAGCATGGGCGCCACTGGGTAGAGATGCTGAAGACACCGGTCAGGGCCAGGGCCAGGCGAGGATCAAGCCAGGCCCTGGCAGCATTGCGCGAATGTGAGCACCTTCGTCCGCGCGCACAATTATGCGCAACATTGGCATGAAAACGTCTCACATGCGCAGTCTCGCTGTACCTGTTCTATTTCTGCTTGCTGGATTTCCCTGACAATCAGTTTATGAATATAAATGATCTATCAAATCCGATCATTTAAATTGATCTGAATTCTCATCAGTTCTCTACATAGGGTGGAAACCCAGTTGAGGTGGCCCAAGCCTGCTCAAAACTATGGCTGACATAAACCAACTGCTCCCCCGATCCGATAAGTTGCGGCAGGCGCATTGTCTACACTGCAGCTGCATGTCACGAAGGAACGGGGAATGCAACTGCTGAATCTGATTGGCCCAGGAGGAAGGGGCCGAGGGGGTTGGTCATAATTTCGAGCGGGATTAGGTGACACGGGTTAGCACCAAGTCCCGGCTCATCACTAGTCGCAATATTCCAATTCATTTTGTTTACAAATGTTGACGCGCCTTCTATGGTGCAGTGGGCATAAAAGCAGCAATTTGTGGATATTCAGCACGCACGGAATCATACGGTAGTTGGCGAATGCTAGAAAGGCGCAGTCAATGCTTTGGCGTTCGTATGCACAAAGCTTACATGGCCAGTGGTTGCAGGCAAGGCTTGTTAGCACAGCACATGGGGGAAGAGTTGGAGGGATGAGCAGTAGGACCCAGGAGGATGAAGAGCACACAGGCAGTACACATGAAGCACTCTCCTTCTTAGTACAGGCTGGTTATGGCTGCACTGTGTCTGCTCACATCATTCACAATAAACAGCACCAGGATGGACGCCACAAGTGTGAGGATATAACCCAAACCTGCCCAGAGGCGGCCCAGGCGGACAGGACTCTCCAGACACTGAGGATTACAAGGTAGGTGACGTGGCTTTCTGTGCCACTGAGATGAATGTGAACGGAACCTCCCCTGGTGTCACTTTCTACATTGTGTTACGTTGTATCTTCCACTAATACGTTGTATCACTTTCACAAACACAGAGATACAATTGTAGAATTTACTCTGACATCACGATGGGCTACATTCTATCACTCTGACATCACGATGGGCTACATTCTATCACTCTGACATCACACTGGGCTACATTGTATCATTCCTTGGCTGAACGCGGACTTTATCTCTTTATATTGAATCTATATAACCTATTCCAACTAAATATGACACATTGCATGAACCGCCCTCATAACATACACACGCAGTATATACAATATGTATCTCCAGCTTTCACAGTCAGTGTTGGAGACACAAACCGTTGTACTTTGCCTTTAAGGCATTGCCCCCAAGGTCAGGTACGTCATTGGCCCGAGACCCCCAAGAATCCTATTTTTGGGTATATTTGACCCCCCAGAAAATGTGGCTGAGTACTTATTACAGCCTAACACCCCGGAGAGACATCTCATGGCCCCAGATGAACGAGCAGCTCGGTTATTAAGCATATGTGGCAAATGTTTGTTTTCGTACAGCGCCACTGCAGCTGATGGTGCTATATCAACCAGCGTCAGCAATGTGTTAGTCTTATGCGGCTGGCTGTACACAGGCAGACTCTAAGATTTAGCCAACATCTGTTGTTTGTTTAACCCCGCGTTGCCAGTTGCTTTTCTCTCCGCTCTGCCTGTCTCTGATGAGGGACGCCTGCCAACAAAAGTCCCTCTGAAAATAAGTAAATGAACCGACAAAAGCGGAAGGCAAACCAGATTTTCCTGTACTCCCCGCATACAAATTCTGCTGCTGTGGCAGCTAACGACGAGGTGGGCGGCGAGCGCCGCGAGGGACGCGTTCGGATTCTATTTTCTTTGCAAGCCCTGTTTGGGTCATCTTGAAGCAGCTAATCTATTAATCAATATGCATCATGCCTGTGAGTGGGGAGAGCCTGCAGCAGAGGCGTCTGGGGATTCACTTCCAAAGATTGTGTCTGCCATGCGCTTGGATCAGAAATGCTGCATATTATGACTGTACGCAACTTCCAGAGACAACATAGGCGAGTGCTCCCTTATCAAAGTGTCTGAGAAATGAACTGGCTGTGTGGCCCTTAACGACCAGTCACAGAGATCCTACTTTATAGTCCTGTTGTTTGCTGCAGCTGAACGCAAGCATCTGAGCGGCGCCCATGTGGCAGCACCCTGGCTCGACTCTCTGGAGCTAATTGTCTGCTATGAGACCCTCTGAGGCTGAAAAACTGCATGACCTAATGCTAAAACACTACGGGGTCTATTTATAAACAATTTGCAGAGCCATTCACCTTGTGAACATTCATTGTATGGCAATAGAGGCCAAAAATCTGTTCATTTCGGGTAGAATGTTACCTAAAGTAATACCGCATTATGGATACTAGATGGCGCCGAGGAGCATAGGAAATATTTATTTTTCAAATGTAATGTGATACCGCATTGTGACCACTAGATGGAACTGAGGAGTGTGGGCAAGAAGTACCGTACTTGTTTCCTATGCTCGTCGGTGCCATCCAGTGGCCATAAGGCAGTATTACATTATAATACATTTGACCTGAAAATAAAATACACTAACGATGTTCGTTTTTTGCCTTTTTGTGAACATTAGCAGAGATTCGCAGGGCAGATGGTTCTGCAAATTGTTTATAAATAAACCCCATGCTGCCTTTCAGCTCTTGAGTGTACATAAGAGTCTTAAAGGCATCGTCCAACTTTTCCAAAAAGTGAATAAATGCGCACACAGTAATAAAAGAAAAAAAAATGAGCATTATTTTTTTTTTTTGCATTTGAACCTGCAAAGCATTGCAACTGCGACGAGTGGATAAGGGGTGCAATGCTCAGGCCCTGCAGGCTCTTCCTCCTATCCCCTGTCCGTACCAAGGTATAGACTTTCAGTTAAGGGACTGGACCAAGTGTCAATGGACGGTGGTATGTGACTGTGTTTCATGTTACACCCTGAACATGTGTGTGGCATGAAGCTTGGTCTGAAATAATAGACCCCATCGTTAAAGTGTTTATAAAACCAACATTTTAGGTTTTTGTTTTTTTTTTAGTTTTAGATCCCCTGTCAGGTTTTATTGCTGGAAAGTTGGTGACCGAGGTGCTGAATTTGGCTCACCATTGGATTATGGTTGAAAAAGTTTTACCAAATTCATATGGGGTGCAATGGCTCTGGTGAAGCTGCTCTCAGCACAGAGAGGGTACCCCGAAACTTGGGAACCCAAAGTTTGGAATCCACATGTAAAAAGTCCTTTGAGAGCACCCAAGGGGGTCTCCAGCCTTTTTGCCACCTGAGGCTGGGAAGGGGAGAGAGGTGCTGGTGCATAGGGTGCATGCAATCAGAGCAGTGGGAGTGGGGTAGTAGAGACAGTGCTGTACATCTCTTCACACCGCTCTTAGTAGCCTGAGACACTCTGGCCAGTGGTCTGCCCAGCTCTGGGCAACCTGTGACGTCACTTATTGCCAAGAGCTGGGTGGGATGCCGGCCAGAGTGTCCCAGATTGCCAAGAGCTGGGCTGGGAAATGTGTATTGCCCCTTACACATCCAGTGGCGTCACAAGGGGGCTGCGGCCCACACCGGGTGACACAGTCACAGGAGGTGGTACCAAAATGACTGACGGTCATTTTGTTGTCACCCCTTGTGAAGAGTCAGGCACTCCGTCATGGACTGAGAGCCCGACATCTGCACAAGAGAGAAGGGGACCCAGTGGCATACCTTATACCTTTTTTATATAGATGAACGTCCCCACCTCTCTAATCCGAGACGGCAGCCGGCAGTTACGTGCACATGGTGTCATAACGGCAGCCGCACCGGGTGTCACCCAGTTTGGGGACGCCTCTGTACACATCTCCCTGCCTGGCTCTTAGCAAACTGGGACGCTCTAACCAGAAAGGGGGCAGCAGGCACACTG
>NW_017307932.1:263192-264436 GCF_000935625.1 Nanorana parkeri | reverse complement strand
AAACAGATGCCACCTGAGGCAACGGGCTCAGTCTACCCCAAAACAAGGTATGGCCCTGCGTGTGCCAGACCAAAGAATTGAGACAACATAGAACAGCCAACACATCTCTCGGGGGTACAAAGCCCCCCCCCCTTCCCTCCTTCAGGGCTACAAAACAAACATGTGACTGGTACACAAATGGTTGTGGAAACGCAAAAACCTGCCCTCATCCAATCACGTTCAGGTTCATTATTTCTAGTTATTTATTTATTATCTGTATTTATAGATAGCGCCAACTAGACTTGTGCGCCGTCAAAAAATTTGTTTCGTTTGGGAATATCCGTTATTTCGTAATTCGTGTCCGAAACTCAATTCGGATTCGTACGAAATACGGATTTTCGTTAGTTTCGGCACATTTTCGGAACTGTACGAACATTCGTTATGATGAAGTTAAAAAGCAAAAATACCTTTGTTAATATTGGAGTCGATGTGGTAGTTGTTTTTTTATCCGAAATACGAATTCCGTTAATGGATTCCGTATCCGAATTACGTATTTCGGATAAAAAAAAAACTACCATCAACTCCAATATCAATGTACTTTGCTTTTTACCTTCAATATAACGAATGTTCGTAACGGAACGAAAATACGTCAACGGAATTTCGTATTTCCTGCCTGTGTATTGTAATGCGACTCTCAGCAGCAGCGGATCCGTATTTTAGATTAAAAAAAAAATCTTGTCATGTTGTTCAACCTCATTTACAGGGATAATATTAGTTCCCGTTTCAAAGAAATTCGGATCCGAAATTCGTTGACGGAATTTCGTATTTCGGATATAATTGGGAAACTGCAATTCGGATTTCAGATGCTTCCGAATCTACGAATTTCAGGAAAATTCGTACGTATTTCGATTCGTAACGAAATGAATCGCACATGTCTAGCTCCAACAATTTACGCGGCACTTTACATAGTGCGCAATCGCATCAGTCCCTGCCCTCAAGGAGCTCACAATCTAAAAACCATGAAAGAAAACCAGAACTGATACATTGGATGAAACTTCACAAAGTTGGGATCCATCTTCCGGACTCATGAATAATAAATCCATAAATGATAATGACGAGTAAAACGCACAAAGAACTTCTAAATATTACGATGAACTAATACCGGAAAAATCTTCATCACAGAGATTTCTACACAAGTAGCTAAAGTTCTGAAATGTAACATTGTGATTCCACAGCCATCTACTGTTTGTTTTGTAGCCCTGGAG
>NW_017307932.1:260163-263162 GCF_000935625.1 Nanorana parkeri | reverse complement strand
TGTTTGTTTTTTTTTTTGAGCCGCGGGGGGGGGGGGGGGGGGGGGAGATCTTTGCGCCCCCGAAACATGTTGGATGTTTATATTGTTTTGTTAAGATTTTGGACTCTGTTCTTTGATCTGGCGCTCTAATCCCGCCAGGGCATTTGTCCTGAGAACCATTGAAACCAGCACACAAAGTGAATGGCAATCAGAAATATTACAGTTGTCCCTGGAACAGGAATAGAGGGGAAATCTTCCGGTCAGGGTACCTGTGACAACTTTTGTTCCCCATGGTCCCTGTGTGTGTTGTAAAGTAGTCACCGCTCCAAGCTCGCTCCCATCATGGACTACAATCTCACTACAAATCAGTAAACTAAACATGAGATTGTAGTCCATGATGGGAGCGAGCTTGGAGCGGTGACTACTTTACAACACACACAGGGACCATGGGGAACAGACATAGCCCCCCTCCAGAAGGAAGGACAGTGTCGGAGATGATTGGAAGATCTACAGCCGAGTGATACACAAATAAGATACATTGTTGTTCATAGTTGAGGATCTTGAATGTATTTTTAAGGTTTAAATCCAGAGTTTAGTGTCACTTTAAGGCAACTTATTCTAAAAGGATGGCCACGGAAGAAAACAAATGCAGATTTTTAAGTAATGCAGCCATCACAGTGCATGACGTGGGTAACGTAGTGCAGTTCGGTGTGAGTGTGCTGTGATACAAGTGGTAATATATACGTCATTGCAATGCATAGATGTGAAGCCAGCCATAGACCTTGCTGGACCTCTTCACTCCGACTCTCTGCTCCAGAGGCATCAGACGGTAAAGTACGTAAAAGGGTAAAATATACATTTTAATTGCATATTCAAACTGTCCCCTTAGACTAGCCGTGACTGGTTCTCCTTAAGGTACCCACACTTGGGCGGTACGCCCACAGAGAAAGGTCATGTACACATTCGCCACCTGTAGTCAGCTTGTGCATGAACTTTGGCTGACTTCAAGGCCACCAGATCTCCCCCTCGATATGAAACAAGTGGGAGATGAGGGCCACATGGGCTGACGGTGACTCTATACTGTCCATTCTGCTGGCCCCTCATGTGTTATGGGGATCTGATAGCCAAGCCATACCCTCATATCTGGCCTTCAGCAGACCCACAGCCCAACCCTTCTGTACATGAGCGGCTTTAGAACTTTCTCTGTACAGCACCACAGACTATGTAAGAGCCATAACAATGTAAAATAGTGCTTAACTGTAGAGGGGAGACTAAGGTGTAAAGTCTTCTGGTGCTGTGACTGGCTCAGTGTTCTCTGTACAGCACTGCGGTATATGTCAGAGCTATATAGATATATAATAATAGTGTGTGACCTGTGGGGGGTGGCATTAGAGTGTAAGCTCCTCTGTACAGAGACCGATGTGACTGTGGGGGAGGGGGCATTAGAGTGTAAGCTCCTCTGTACAGAGACCGATGTGACTGTGGGGGAGGGGGCATTAGAGTGTAAGCTCCTCTGTACAGAGACCGATGTGACTGTGGGGGAGGGGGCATTAGAGTGTAAGCTCCTCTGTACAGAGACCGATGTGACTGTGGGGGAGGGGGCATTAGAGTGTAAGCTCCTCTGTACAGAGACCGATGTGACTGTGGGGGAGGGGGCATTAGAGTGTAAGCTCCTCTGTACAGAGACCGATGTGACTGTGGGGGAGGGGGCATTAGAGTGTAAGCTCCTCTGTACAGAGACCGATGTGACTGTGGGGGAGGGGGCATTAGAGTGTAAGCTCCTCTGTACAGAGACCGATGTGACTGGCTCAGTGTTACTCTGTACAGCGCTGTCCGAGCTGTATGAAGAAAAATCTGATTTGTTGCTGCGGGTAACACAGACAGTCCTTCTTTCAGACACTGACGCATGATTCGATTAGTAGGCTCCTGAGATAATTTTAGCATCTTATGACGTTTTCCAAAACGCTGGAAATATCCCGGAATCAGCTAAATAGAACGTTTCTAATAGAGCTATAAATGGCTTATGTGAACTTCTAAATCAGTCACAGGTACTTTTTATTAAGGCGAGGGTGGGCGCAGACCAGAGTCACCGCCATCCGCCGAGGACGGGCAATTGACTTTTTTTCTTTTTGTTCTTTTCTATTGGAAGGAATCATCGAGATGTTGTGCATTTATTTTTTTGCTTTGATGACGGACGGAATGCGTGGCGTCCTTCTACTATGTCCGGGGATCAGATTATGGACTAGCGAATAATTTTCTGAACATGACGAAGTCCCCGAACGGACTGAAGTGCTGATATCATTCATTCACCCGCACAGTCCGGTTTTTGAGTCCTGTGTCTGTGTTTCAGGTCAGCTGACACCCGGACAAAAGACACTAAGTGCTGATACCGGTACTTTACATTACATTACATTTGACAGATGCGGCTGCCCGAGGTCCTGTACTTGCTGGGGACCTCACCAGCCTTCCTGTGAGCCACAGGCGCCGGTAAACAGGAGCCGACCTGCACATCTCCTCCCCTGTCTTCCTGAAACCACACTGCCCGCCTCCAGACACCTGTTGAGACACCGCACAGCCCGCGGAGCCCACCTGAGATCCCCGCGGAGCCCACCTGAGATCCCCGCGGAGCCCACCTGAGATCCCCGCCGAGCCCACCTGAGATCCCCGCCGAGCCCACCTGAGATCCCCGCCGACCCCACCTGAGAGCCCCGCAGCGTCAACCTGACATCGAGCCCACCTGAGACATCAGGGCACCACCCTGGAACAACAGAGTATGTAGTTTCATATTATTTTGTATTGCTTGATTTGTAGTCCTCTATAGGTCTCCGGTCGGTCTCCTTACTCCCTCCCCTGGCAGTCTCTTCTTGCTTGTTCTCCTGGCTGCCTCCCCTCGCTCTCTTCTCTATATTCTCAAAAGAAAAATTGCCACACGCGCCGCTGGAGTGTTCGGGTTTCACTTGAAGAAAAGGTGACAACTCTACCCGAAGGGCCCTTATGCAGCCACACAATCTGCACAATTG
>NW_017307932.1:258124-260146 GCF_000935625.1 Nanorana parkeri | reverse complement strand
TCCAGAGTCAACTTGTTGATCACATGAATACAGCAAAGTTTTAGAGCCACCAGCAGGACTCCTTTCATCAGGTTACAGGTCCTCTTAGAGGCGCTGAAACATTTCTGTCGTCATCTGATCCATAAAGTCCATCTGGATGACCATTTAGGTGTGCCAGTGACACTCTTATTGGATCCACTTGTGACGGGGCCTTCCGTTATCTGTCACTGTGGCACCCTAGGATTGATAGTCGCCCGGCTCCATGGAGCACACCCTCAGCTACTACCTCGGCCCAGCTTAATGACGCATCCCGCAGGGGGCGGCTCCATGACAGCCTGGGCTCGTCCAAAGTGGGATGGATGGCAGTGCACACATCATTTAAAGAGGAAGGGCCATCTGCTGGAGGAGCCGACCTTCTGTGGGGAGACAATGCCGGTTCGATGGGCTTGGCGAACAAATTGCCTGGGAGCTAAGTGGCGTAAAAAATTGGGATTTGAACTGTTTGGGATATATTGAGTGCTTGATTTTTTGAATACTTGTTGTCTCCCTTCCTTTTTAGACCCTTTTTTAGTATTTAAAAACTCTTTTTCCTTTTCTGTCAGTTTTTTTAAACTGTTCCCTTTTTTTTTTTCCCCCTCAGGTTGCAGTGCTCTGGTAATATACAGGGGTACAGGTAATATACAGGGGTACAGGTAATATACAGGGGTACGGGTAATATACAGGGGTACGGGTAATATACAGGGGTACGGGTACTCCTAGAATGAGATCCTAATAGGTTGGACTTGATGGACTAATGTCTTTATTCAACCTCAAATACTATGTAACTATGATGGCGAGTAGAACAGCAAAAGCGGTCTTTTTTTTTTTTTTAACCAAAAATTTGATTTGATGGCCTTGTGGGGTTTTTTATTTATTTTTAAAGAGAGATTTTTCTATAAAAGGCTTAGTTAGAGGAGTTGGTGAATGTCACAGAAGAGTGGACTGAAATGAACTTGGCAGCAAGCTTTCCAATCTCATCTTTGACAAAGTCTTATGCAAACTGAGCCCTAAGGCCTTGTTCACAGCAAGCGCAAGCACGGAGCAGGTGCAGAGCGGAGCAGTTGCAGTCAGACCGGATCAAAACTGCGTCCAATGTATTCCAATGGTATTTTTTGCTCCAGTTCACACCGCAGCGAGCAGTTCCAGAGCAGGTGAAAAAACTGCAGCAAGCCCTACATTTTTTTTTTTTATACCAAAAACAGCCCGGAACGCATCAAAAACGTGGCACAACCCACTGCACTGCGTGTGCAGAAACCTGAGCAGATCTGCTCTGCATTTGGTGTGAACAAGGCCTTAAAGGAGAACTATGGGGTTAAGGCTTTTCCCCATAGTTCTCCTTAGAGTAACGGGAGGACACAAACTAGCGTCCTCCCGTCACCCTAGGCTCAGTATACTGAGACGCCACAGTAAGCTCAGTGAGACGCCACAGTATACCGCGAGCTACTGCTCGCGGTATACTGAGACGCCGCAGCTGAAGCGGATCCCGACAATTATGTCTGGATCCGCCCAGCTGCGTGAGTGACAGCTGGCTCTGCCTATCTAGAGGCAGAGCCAGCTGTACCCGCCCCCTCCCCCGTCCGTTCCGCCAGTCAGCGCTGGCGGATCGGAGTGGGGAGGGGGGAATCCAGCCCCTCCCCTGTCACGGCAGGGAGCCGTGACAGGATCGAGAGGTGAGCGAACGCCGGTATGTGTTCTCTCACCTCCCGATCTACTGAGCCGACCTGTGACAGTCTCATTGTCACAGGTCGGCTAGAACTATGAGGTGAGTGAAAAGCACTCCCCCCCCCCTCCCCCTCCCCCTCATAGTTCTCCTTTTAATGACGAGTGATGAGGGGAAATCTGATTGGGAACATAATGACATTGGCCCCGTTTCCTAAGAGAGCCACATGATCGCCATGTTAGCATTATATGGTAATCACATGACTTTGTGGATTAAACAAAGCTGACATCTGTCTTTTCTGTAATGAATGTGCGCCTAGAAAGAAATACTTTCTGTAAAAAAAA
>NW_017307932.1:251042-257906 GCF_000935625.1 Nanorana parkeri | reverse complement strand
AAAAAAAAAAAAACGGAGCGCCCCGATGACAAAGGTTTCGAAATGTAACCAAAAAAAATAATAATAAAATCACATATTTTGGTTCTGTATGACCCATTTGTATGAATGTTCCGGATTTGGGGTTCTTTGGTTCCTCAAAATCTAACATCATGTTCCCAGCTATTGTGGCACTAGAACAGGTCTGGGATGCACGAAATGAGATTCCGTAACCCCCAGGAGCCATTTAAACCCTAAAACTCCTAAAAACAAACCAAACAAAAAAATCAGTTCGCTTTTTTATTTTTTACATTTTGCTGCAATGGCGACTTTTGCAGAACTCTTCAGATTTTTCACTGAACTTTCATTGTAGCGAAAATGCTCCGTTTTTTTTTTTGCTCATCCCTAGTGAATTCCTAATGGTGTGTAGAAGAGAGCTCCAGCGAAGGGATGCAGCAACTGGAGAAGTCTTGGAGTGGAGACGCAACAAGAGAATTGGGCCCTAACTCCCTTGTCAACTCCTCCCATGCTCGCCTCCAGGACTTCTCTAGAGTCTCCCCCATTCTGTGGAACTCTCTACCCCAACCTGTCCGTCTGTCTCCCACTCTCACTACCTTTTAGGCGATCCCATAAGACTCATCTCTTCAGGGAATCCGATCCCACCTCAACCTAACCACTCAACCATCACGTTCTCAAACAATTCATCCCCACACAGCTACCTCCTCATGTACCACTGGCCCCTCCCCTTTTTAGAGTGTAAGCCCTCAGGGGCAGTGCCCTCCTTACCATCTTGTCTTTAATTGTATTGTGATTGTAATGTCTTCCTTATATTGTAAAGCGCAGTGCAAACTGTTGGCGCCATATAAATCCTGTATAATAATAATAGGCCCAGGAGAGGTTTATGAGCTCCAGCTTGGCGTAGGAAGGTGTGTTTAGCCAAATAATTGCTGCAGCATATGAAAGCACTGACCCTCCCCCCCATAGTGTCTGTGCACCATCCCCTAGCTATGATCCCTGATCCTTCAGAAAGTTGATGAACGCTGATGGACACATGCTGCGTTTTCGGGAAAGCCAAGAAATTGTGTTTTTTTTCACCAATACCAGTGCAAAGCAACGCATCATGGTGGAATCCTGATGGCGATTGGGCGCTCTGAAGGTGCCAATGTTCTCCAACCACAGAGCTTACCGCCTATGGTTCATGCAGAAGCCAATACTTCTGTGATTCCCAACCTCCTCCACTGCGATGTGTGGTTCCTCCCATTGGCCTCTACCTTACAACTGTGTCCTGTAAAGCCGTGGAGGTTGGCAAAGGTGCCAGTGTTCATGAACCTTATTTGGTTATACCCTGGATTCGGCAAATCCCAGTGTGTGTGGGTGGGTGTGTGCGTATGTGTGTGTGGCCCACAGCAAATTTGAGTTGATATGGTGTCCTCTTGAGCAGCAGGCGGTTGATGACGAGGCCGCATGATGCGTAACGTTTCAGTCCAAAGCTGCTCTAGGACCAATCGCGTTTCTGGTGCCCTTATCACCATGTAAGACTTGAACTACCCGGGAGGTGTTTAATTGCTTGGACCGAATCCCTCGTTGACGAGGAACTCATTTGCAGTGTGTTGAAATCGACGTCTCGTAAATGAGTTGAACGCTAACAGGAGGTTCATCTCCAGACACTGAACTGACTGAAAAGTCTCTTGGCTAGTCGAGGCCTTATGGTGGCCATGTGCAGCAGATTATGGTGGTCCCATGAAGGATGTCCTCGTCCGCAGACGCCAGGAAGTGACATCAGAGATGCAGAACACGTCTTCTGATTTAATATCGGAGATGAAAGTAAAGCTCGTGTGTATAGAGTAGTCCCAACTGGTGACGTCATGTGACCCTTTTATGGCCGATAGCCAAACACTTTGACAATCAATTAACTGAAATGGACACAGTTCACGCTACCTATTGACATTTCTCCTGACGATATGGTCTGGACAATTTTTAGTGACCTTTCGGGGCTGCATTAGGAGCATCGTGGGCCCGGTGCTGTCAGTCAGTGGGTCGGACGGGAAGCAGCAGAGGTAGCTCTCTAATTAGGCGGCTGAGGCCCCAGTGAGCGGCCACCTAATATGCCTGATTGGAGAGCCGCCGGTGCCTCTGCCTGACTGTGTTCAACCCGGTTGGCATACCGAGGCGATCTAGGCCTGCCAGACCTATTGTCAGTGGTGAGCCAGAGTCGGAGACCATCAGTCAGGTTGTCAGACGTCCCAGGGAGCTAGTAGTGAGATGAGGAACCCACTGGCAGTAAGCAGCTGACAGTCCAGAAACGCGGTACAAGTTTAGGGATAATCCAAGAGGGGTAGTCAATGTCCAATCCGGGTCGAGGCAGGCAGCGAAGGTTCAAAGGCGGAAGACAGTCCAAGGGTCAGTAATCGGGAAGTATACAAAGGGGCAACAGGCAATAGGAGGATCAGCAGGGAGGCTAGGTGTTCACCATAAGGTGGAATAACTCATCAATAAGCCAGAGCTCAGGCCAGGTTTTTATAGCCAGGGGAGGTAGGACCTACCCCCTGGTCACCGAGGCAACCAGGAGGCCTCCCTCCCCGGGAACCAATGGCAGGCGAGGAAGATGGAAGGTGTATACTGGGAACCTCCCCCAGCAAGGCTCACACCTGATAGCCAGATGACGCAGAAACGCTATGCTCCAGGGGATGCGAGCGCAGCCTGCGTACTGCGCATGCGCACACGCCGCGTGACATGCGCACCCGCACCTCGGGCACCAGGTGTTCTACCGAGCTGAAGGGGAACCCGTGCCCTGCGCCGTGGTCACTGAGTAGAGATGACACCCCCTGCTTCCTGACACAGGTCATCTGGGCTTCTAGTGGAAGGTTGGGCTTCATTTGTTGAAGGATCCAATTGTTCTCCTCGATGTCCCGGATAATCTTAGAATTCCTGGCCAGCACTGGAGTTCGGAGCCATCAATACTTCCATCGTGCTTCTTCATTGTCCATCTTCCTTTATCAGACCCCTAATGTCACCTGGGGACCCCGAAGAGAGATCTGCTTCCCCAGCTTCTTCTTCTGGCTCTAAGAGTCGGAGACTGTGCCCAGTGACACTGGAAGTGATGTAATGCACGTCATGTCCGGGTCCAGTGCCCAGTGACATGTCATGTCCGGGTCCAGTGATCGGAGGAGAGATCAGTGGCTGGAAGCTGCTGATCTCTCCTCCGATCTATGAGGGGAGACCCTCCACACCGGTCCCGGGCTCACAGTCCGGGATGCTGGCGGCGCCAGAGCGGGGGTGGGGGGGGTTGGCGGTGACACGGCGCTGGACTGTACAAGCGATCCGGGAAATGTGTAGACGCCGGATCGCTTGTATTTAAACAGCAATCACCGGCTGTTTCACAAGGTACCAAGAACACGGCTGCAGCAGTATAACCGCTTCCAGCGGAGGACGTACATTTACGTGAACCCGCTGGAAGTGGTTAGTTGCAGCAAAAGCAATATCAGGTCTCCTGCCCTGCCAGACAGGACAGTGCTGTGTGGCAGAGTTGTGTAAATCTCAGAACTGAATGGACACCTTTGGCAGGTGACACGGTCCCTATTTTATGTATTTAGCTGTTAAGCTTTCGAGGTACAAACATCCTTCAAGGAGGGGGAGTTGCGGAGAAAAGAAGGTCATGCAGGATTCGGGTTCAAAGCGGGCCAGGCCGCATCGATGTGTTTGCCGATCCGCTGCCAGTAGACAGAGATCGGCTGCCGGGGGGATGCCGTGCTTTGTACATAGCTCATTACGTGAACCTAATGGAGCATTAGAAAAAAAAAAAAAGGGGGCGAACGCACATTAATTATCTCTCTCTGTGAGATTGACTTTGCGATCGTCCTTTATTCCATTGCGCGGAGTCTAGAGATGACAATAGCAGGTGTGGGAGAAAGACGGGGAAGTTGTGTGAAAGCGCTCTGTCGCTAGACGCCGGGGCGACGCACTTCATATTTTCACAGGGCCTGTTGTCTGAGAACGGCAAACAGGCTGCTGATTGGCTGCAAAATTTAGACACAGGAAGTGGCTGCTTTCTGAACCCGAGAAGTAGAGACCTGTCGCCATGGGAACGACGAGCCGTGACTGCCTTTCCGTCCCCTTTAACCCTTCCCTCGCTGCACGCCGGCGAGGCGCTCTCTGCGTGCAATGCTTTGTCAGCGTAAGCCGGATTTGGGGATGCCTAAAGCTCAACATACAAAGCTTTACACACGGAGAAGAATCTTTATTTCAAAGCTCGTCGTTTTCATATCTTTAGTGGGGGGAAAAAACTGTCAATTTTTAAAAATAAGAATCCTTATATTTGTGAATGGATCCCTTAGTCCGGAGTGAATGGAGCCCTTAGTCCGGAGTGAATGGAGCCCTTAGTCCGGAGTGAATGGAGCCCTTAGTCCGGAGTGAATGGAGCCCTTAGTCCGGAGTGAATGGAGCCCTTAGTCTGGAGTGAATGGAGCCCTTGGTCGGCAGTGAATGGAGCCCTTGGTCGGCAGTGAATGGAGCCCTTGGTCTGGAGTGAACGGAGCCCTTGGTAGGGAGTGAATGGAGCCCTTGGTCGGCAGTGAATGGAGCCCTTGGTCGGCAGTGAATGGAGCCCTTAGTCTGGAGTGAATGGAGCCCTTAGTCTGGAGTGAATGGAGCCCTTAGTCCGGAGTGAATGGAGCCCTTAGTCCGGAGTGAATGGAGCCCTTAGTCTGGAGTGAATGGAGCCCTTGGTCGGCAGTGAATGGAGCCCTTGGTCGGCAGTGAATGGAGCCCTTGGTCTGGAGTGAACGGAGCCCTTGGTAGGGAGTGAACGGAGCCCTTGGTAGGGAGTGAACGGAGCCCTTGGTAGGGAGTGAATGGAGCCCTTGGTAGGGAGTGAATGGAGCCCTTGGTAGGGAGTGAATGGAGCCCTTGGTAGGGAGTGAATGGAGCCCTTAGTATAGAGTTTGCGCATCAAACACTGAACTCCGTCCTCACCCCTGGCGGGTCACAAGGGGGTCACATGTACCCAAAACTCCGGTCTGTTCTTTAGGTCATCACCTCGACCTTTTCTTACAACGTTCTGCAGCCGCGTGGCTTAGAAGATGTTTTCTGCCTCCTCTGAAAACCGCAACAATGTAACAAAGAAAATAAATAGTTTCTTCTGACAAAATGTCGTTTCACCTTTTCTGAAGCTCGTGTGAGATTTTAGTGATTTTGGTTTTACGTTCCGAGTACAATAAAAGTTTAAAGTAATTTTTTATTTTTTTTTCTACTCCATCGAGAATAACAAAAATCAAAGTTTTGTCTGTAGAAGCGTCAACGTTATAAAATAAATGGATTCAGAGTCTGTGTTCTATATACATCTGGAGAAGAGGCTTCAGGGTTTGAAGTGTCCGTGGACGTCCTCCAGCCAGGAAAGGAGGCGGAGCTCTCTCTGACTTGCAGCTTCTAATGCACATTGAGAGAAGCTCCCAGTGTGCAGTGACATCAGAGGAAGAGGGGAGGAGCCGGCACAACTGGAGCAATGTGGTTGCCTGCGCGTCCCTTAGGTCCTTCAATCCCTAGCATGTACCAAAAATGTGAAATATCTATTTTGTGTAGACAGATTCCTCCCGCACCGAAGGTAAGTGAAGAAAAAAACATAGCGCAAGCAAGTACTTGTCAAAATGCCCTATTTTTTCCGCCCTCACCCTGCAGCGCCCTCAGGCGGCCGCCTGACTTGCCTTGCGGTAGTGCCGGGCCTGATTCCGGTATATTATAATATTGAGGTAGATCCAAACCCTGAACTGGATGATGTGTTGCTGATGTCCTGCGTCCTCTTTAAGCCACTTCCTATCTTCATGCGCTCACTCTAGATTAGCTTCCTGACATTGATAATGGTAGACCATGCCTGCGTAACGTGTGTCACCATGACCGCTCGTAAGCCTCCACCTGGGGCACAAAGTGACAACGCAGGAGCACGATCGGGAGAAAGGGACAGGAAGTTGTCACCCTGTAACAGGAAGGACCTTCATGGCCGGATCACCAGGGATTTTTTTTTAAACCAACTTTTGAAATGAAACTTATATGTCACATGAGGTTTTGGTGATTTGGGTCACATGCACTTTTAAGTCAGTGTGGCGATGTGTAGTTTGCGCTCCAGGAATCACAATTGATATTTCCTCGTATATCAATATATACCGCGTTTCCCCGAAAATAAGACACTGTCTTATTTTATTTTATTTTTTGCACGAAAAAAGACACTAGGTCTTATTTTCGGGGGATGTCTTACCGGGCTGGGGGAGGAGCGCTCGCAGGACTGGACGAGGTCCCGGAAGGCGGCGTGCTGTGGCTGGTCCCGTTGTCGAAGTTGGCGGAGTATATGCCGTTTTTTATCGGGCGTGTGGGCGGGGCGTGTGGGCAGGCTGGCGTGTGGGCGGGAGCTGCGGCCAGCTGGCGTGTGGGCGAGCGTGTGTAGTGGGCGGGAGCTGCGGCCGGCTGGCGTGTGGGCGGGGCGGGAGATGCGGCCGGTCTTTACATTTAAAAATCAGTTATATGTGTAGCTACCCCGAAAGTAAGACCTACCCCGAAAGTAAGACCTAGCGCTATCTTCAGGGATAAGAGCTACCAGGTCTTACTTTCGGGGTAGGTCTTATATTACAGAAATCCCCGAAGATAGCGCTAGGTCTTACTTTCGGGGAAACATGGTAGTTGTAGCGGTCGCCTCCGACACTCTTACGCTGTAGGGGTTAATACGTTGGCCGACCCCACTCTGCTGCAGGGGCATGTTGGCAGCGTTCCTCCTATACAGCAGCATCTGCCGGAACCTGAGAATGTGACAAACCAAGGTCGTATCGGCGTGAAAAACCATCATCTCCCCTCATCGCTTTAACCCTTTCATGTCGCGTCTTCCTCTGCCCAGGATAAAATAAT
>NW_017307932.1:248021-250949 GCF_000935625.1 Nanorana parkeri | reverse complement strand
TCACTCCTTCCTGTACACTGCTGCTGGGTGACAACAGTGTCCTAATGAGCCCCAGATAGTAAAACTTCATCTGTCAATCACATCTCTTATAATGTCCATTTCAAAACTGATAACTGATGATGATTATTATTATAGAGGATTTATATATCGCCAACAGTTTGCGCAGCGCTGTACAATATAAGGAAGACATTACAATCACAATACAAATCAAGACAAGATGGTTCAGTGGTACAGCGCCTCTGCTATGAAAGCATCACAATTTGTTAAAACATGTTTAAAGCCGTATATATAAAACAACAATTCATAGATTGGTGCAGCACATCCTCAACCAATAGAAATATCCCCCCAAATGCCAAAAGCAGGGCTGTGTAGGTGCTCACACACACACACACAAGACACATTACAGATAATCCAAAGATGTAACCGGTCTTGTGTGTGCACCTACAAAGCCCTGCTTTTGGCATTTGGGGGGTATTTCGAAAGCCATACATATCAAGTGTCCCAAATTCACCAGTTCCCCGTCTTGGCCCTCCTTACCGCTGAGGCTGTGTGCATTCGGAATGCAATGCAATTGAGAAATTCGGATCCCGAATGCCATTCGGGTCTGGGGGCCTCGGCTGCAGTAATATAGGTATACTGTATATGGCTCCCATACTCAATTGGGCATTCGGGAGCTCCCCAATGCAATTCGGAAATTCGGATCCCGAATGCCATTGGGGTCTGGGAGCCTCGGCTTTAGTATGAGATGTATATACCGTATATGGCTCCCATGTTGCCGGAACAGAAATCCGTATTTCAGACCCATTCAGATGCATTAAACCGAAAAACACATCTGATTGGCCAGAACAGTCACATGTCCCATTCAGTGGTGTATTCTGGTTTGGGGCTGCCCTAGGCAAGTCAAAACTCTGCGCACCCCCACACTAAATGTACCCCACCCGACTGGTCTCAGGTGGGCTCTGCAGGGTTTGTGGTGGGCTTTGAAAGCAGCAGAGCCCCCTATGGATTCTGCAGAGCCCACCACAGATGCCGCAAAGCCCCCTGAGACCCGGCAAAGCCCCCCACAGATCCTGCAGGATCTCAGGTGGGCTCTGCAGGGTTTGTGGTGGGCTTTGCAGGCAGCGGAGCCCCCTATGGATTCTGCAAAGCCCACCACAGATCCTGCAAAGCCCCCTGAGACCCAACAAAGCCCCCTACGGATCCTGCAGAGCCAACCAAAAGGTATTGCACGGCACACCTGAGACTCTTTGGTGGGCTGTGCAGAATCTATGCCGGGCTCTGCCAGCACAGTCCTCTTACCTTGCACGGCCTGACCTCTTTGGAACACGGCCTCCTCATCCTCGGCGCCAGACACGGCCTCCTTGTCATCTTCTCCGCCCGACTGGAGCTCCAGCGACGCCTCCCACCTCCTCCGTCGGTGTCTCTGCCATCTTCGGATCTGAAATTTGGAAACAGAAATTCGAATGTTCTGAATTTCAGAAAATTCGTCTTGAGTTTTGTTTCGTAACGAAAGGAATCGCACGTGTCTCGTAATGTGTCGTCTCCATCAGAAGTTCGAGAGGCAGGGTGACAACAGAGCACACCTGGGAGATGGAGACAGGGTGTTGTCACAGGAAGTGGTAGATGAGTGAAAATTACATTCATGTGATGAATGTCCCCCCATCCTGGCAGAAGTGATCCAGCGTAAGCCCTCCATTGCTGACTCTGCTGCTTCCTCATGCTGGTTATTCTATTCATCATCCGTTGGCCGTCTGGTTGTCACGAATGATACATTATAGGATGCAGTCACACCTGCACATGTGTGGTGTGTGTGTGTGTGCATGTAGTCGCACATTACTCGGAGCACGGACGCTCTTTGTGGTTCACACATTTCTGCATCTGCTCATTTTTTGTTTTCCCTGCAGTCCTCAGACCCCAATTAATTGTATCGCAACACAATGCAGCACCAATAATGACTGGTGCCCCCCTGCCGGCCCCTCCCACCAGCCACGGTCTGCCTGCATTGTATGGAGAAGCACAGAGTCCCAGTGATGACATCATTAGGTTTAAAATATGGCGTGCAATAAAAATAGAAAGGTTTTATTTACAAAATATGAGCAGATAAAACGTCGGCTGTAATAGACACTGACAGAATGATGTACATGAAGCCGTGTGTGTGTGTCTGTCTCTGTGTGTGTGTGTGTGTGTGTGTTTGTGTGTATGTCTGTGTCTGTGTCTGTCTGGGTGTGTGTGTGTGTGTCTGTTTGTGTCTGTCTGGGTGTGTGTGTGTGTGTGTGTGTCTGTGTGTATGTCTCTGTGTCTGGGTGTGTATGTGTCTGTCTCTGTGTGTGTGTGTCTGTGAGTGTGTCTGTCCCTCTGTGTGTTTTGTCTGTGTGTGTGTGTCTGTGTGTGTGTCTGTGTGTGTCTGTGTGTATGTCTCTGTGTCTGGGTGTGTATGTGTCTGTCTCTGTGTGTGTGTGTCTGTGAGTGTGTCTGTCCCTCTGTGTGTTTTGTCTGTGTGTGTGTGTCTGTGTGTGTGTCTGTGTGTATGTCTCTGTGTCTGGGTGTGTATGTGTCTGTCTCTGTGTGTGTGTGTCTGTGAGTGTGTGTGTCTCTCTGTGTGTCTGTCCCTCTGTGTGTTTTGTCTGTGTGTGTGTGTGTCTGTCTCTGTGTCTGTCTGGGTGTGTTTGTGTGTATGTCTCTGTGTCTGTCTGGTTGTGTGTGTGTGTCTGTGTGTATGTCTCTGTGTCTGGGTGTGTATGTGTCTGTCTCTGTGTGTGTGTGTCTGTGAGTGTGTGTGTCTCTCTGTGTGTCTGTCCCTCTGTGTGTTTTGTCTGTGTGTGTGTGTGTCTGTCTCTGTGTCTGTCTGGGTGTGTTTGTGTGTATGTCTCTGTGTCTGTCTGGGTGTGTGTGTGTGTCTGTCTGTGTGTGTGTGTGTGTGTGTGTGTG
>NW_017307932.1:241628-244194 GCF_000935625.1 Nanorana parkeri | reverse complement strand
GTGTGTGTGTGTGTCTGTCTGTGTGTGTGTGTGTGTGTGTGTGTGTGTGTGTGTGTATCTCTGTGTGTATACAGTTTATATAAATAATAACACGTAAGATAGATTTTGTATCCTCTGCTGGAGCTCGGTGTGATGAGTGTGATCTGTATCTCCGTAGAGGAAGGGAACGAGTTGAAGTTTTGTCCCCTCCAGAGATTTATGGGCATAACAATGAGATATAAACAGAATCCGGAGTCTTCGGTTACATGGGAAATATTATATTGTGCTTTGTCTTCCTGCAGCCCGACCTTGAATGAACTCCGGACGACCAACGCTTCTATTCCTGAGAAGTCAGGGGCCGCCTGGGCTCTCCCGCAATCAGGCTGGAAATGTGCCCTAAGTATGGGGCCATCTGAGCTCTCCGGGGTTCAGGATGTTATTTTTGCCCAAATTCTACAACCGTCTGTGTTCCCCCAGGTTCAGAGTTTGAATGTGCCCAATGTCTGGGGCCATCTTGGTTCTCACGGTTCTGGATGTGAATGTGCCCAATGTCTGGGGCCATCTGGGTTCTCACGGTTCTGGATGTGAATGTGTCCAATGTCTGGGACCATCTGGGTTCTCACGGTTCTGGATGTGAATGTGCCCAATGTCTGCGGCCATCTGGGTTCTCACGGTTCTGGATGTGAATGTGCCCAATGTCTGGGGCCATCTGGGTTCTCACGGTTCTGGATGTGAATGTGCCCAATGTCTGGGGCCATCTGGGTTCTTCCGGATTCAGGATGTGAATGTGCCCAATGTCTGGGGCCATCTGGGTTTCCCTGAATTCAGGATGTGAATGTGCCCAATGTCTGGGGCCATCTGGGTTCTCCTGGATTCAGGATGTGAATGTGCCCAATGTCTGGGGCCATCTGGGTTCTCACGGTTCTGGATGCGAATGTGCCCAATGTCTGGGGCCATCTGGGTTCTCACGGTTCTGGATGTGAATGTGCCCAATGTCTGCGGCCATCTGGGTTCTCACGGTTCTGGATGTGAATGTGCCCAATGTCTGGGGCCATCTGGGTTCTCACGGTTCTGGATGTGAATGTGCCCAATGTCTGGGGCCATCTGGGTTCTTCTGGATTCAGGATGTGAATGTGCCCAATGTCTGGGGCCATCTGGGTTCTCCTGAATTCAGGATGTGAATGTGCCCAATGTCTGGGGCCATCTGGGTTCTCCTGGATTCAGGATGTGAATGTGCCCAATGTCTGGGGCCATCTGGGTTCTCACGGTTCTGGATGCGAATGTGCCCAATGTCTGGGGACATCTGGGTTCTCACGGTTCTGGATGTGAATGTGCCCAATGTCTGGGGACATCTGGGTTCTCACAGTTCTGGATGTGAATGTGCACAATGTCTGGGGCCATCTGGGTTCTCACGGTTCTGGATGTGAATGTGCACAATGTCTGGGACCATCTGGGTTCTACCAGGTTCAGGGTATAAAGGTGCCCACCACCCAGCGATTCTGTATAGTGAACCCATATGTCCAGGACAGATTGCAGGAGCCGGGTACATGGGTCCATTGAAAGAAGAAAGGATTGTTTACATTGGCGGAGCCGTTCGTATCTCTAAATAATAATTGTAACCGATTTGTATCAATTTCGGCAGATTAGATGTTGTTCTGCACCGGGCCGGATGCATTCCTTCCACTTTGTAAACTTACTGACAGGTCCACTTTAACTCCATTTACACAGAACTTCCTCATTCCTATAGTTCTTGTGATGAGCCTCCGAGTTCTGCTCTAAATTTAGTCTGAACTGGATGAAGGTGAAAGACGAGGAACAGACCCGGAATGTTCTAAAAATGGTAGACGGCTTTCCAGGGGAAGAATTAGATCCAAAAATAGACATTACGGCAAAACAAAAACACCAAAAAACAGGAAGTGACTTCGTGAAACTGAACTTCTCAGAAGTAACAACAGGTCCTCTTTATTAAACAATACACTGATATCAGGATAATAGAGGTCATGTGATGACGAAAACGGCAACATTGTATCATTGTGAAGGTTCCTGTGTCTATCTTTCCATCTTCATGATTGGCTGGACATAGAATTCTATAGAACTTTATTTATAGAGCCGAAGAGTCTTCTAAGAAGCGGTCACCTTCCATACAACACGAGAGAGGTCACATGACACCCGACTTTCCACTGAAGATCAGTTCCTGTATAAGACTATAAACTTGACTTTTCTCGAGTGCCATTAAGGAGTGGAGGACCTGAGAGCACCAAGTGTTTACTCCGTACTCGAGGATCCCTCAGGCTGTCACTTGTGCCGGGGCCATGTTAGGCATTCACCGTGGGTGTATTATGCCCGGGGTGATGGAATGCGGCCATGTGCAAACGCTGCCTTTATTCACATGCTTTTACATTTATAGCTGACCTCCAGCCTTCCCTTCAGTCCTATGTCTGACCTCCGTCCTCCGCTTCAGTCTTCTATCTGACCTCCGTCCTCCGCTTCACTCTTCTATCTGACCTCCAGCCTTCCCTTCAGTCTTCTATCTGACCTCGGTCCTCCGCTTCACTCTTCTATCTGACCTCCAGCCTTCCCTTCAGTC
>NW_017307932.1:238267-241273 GCF_000935625.1 Nanorana parkeri | reverse complement strand
GTGTGTGTGTGTGTGTGTGTGTGTATCTCTGTGTGTATACAGTTTATATAAATAATAACACGTAAGATAGATTTTGTATCCTCTGCTGGAGCTCGGTGTGATGAGTGTGATCTGTATCTCCGTAGAGGAAGGGAACGAGTTGAAGTTTTGTCCCCTCCAGAGATTTATGGGCATAACAATGAGATATAAACAGAATCCGGAGTCTTCGGTTACATGGGAAATATTATATTGTGCTTTGTCTTCCTGCAGCCCGACCTTGAATGAACTCCGGACGACCAACGCTTCTATTCCTGAGAAGTCAGGGGCCGCCTGGGCTCTCCCGCAATCAGGCTGGAAATGTGCCCTAAGTATGGGGCCATCTGAGCTCTCCGGGGTTCAGGATGTTATTTTTGCCCAAATTCTACAACCGTCTGTGTTCCCCCAGGTTCAGAGTTTGAATGTGCCCAATGTCTGGGGCCATCTTGGTTCTCACGGTTCTGGATGTGAATGTGCCCAATGTCTGGGGCCATCTGGGTTCTCACGGTTCTGGATGTGAATGTGTCCAATGTCTGGGACCATCTGGGTTCTCACGGTTCTGGATGTGAATGTGCCCAATGTCTGCGGCCATCTGGGTTCTCACGGTTCTGGATGTGAATGTGCCCAATGTCTGGGGCCATCTGGGTTCTCACGGTTCTGGATGTGAATGTGCCCAATGTCTGGGGCCATCTGGGTTCTTCTGGATTCAGGATGTGAATGTGCCCAATGTCTGGGGCCATCTGGGTTCTCCTGAATTCAGGATGTGAATGTGCCCAATGTCTGGGGCCATCTGGGTTCTCCTGGATTCAGGATGTGAATGTGCCCAATGTCTGGGGCCATCTGGGTTCTCACGGTTCTGGATGCGAATGTGCCCAATGTCTGGGGACATCTGGGTTCTCACGGTTCTGGATGTGAATGTGCCCAATGTCTGGGGACATCTGGGTTCTCACAGTTCTGGATGTGAATGTGCACAATGTCTGGGGCCATCTGGGTTCTCACGGTTCTGGATGTGAATGTGCACAATGTCTGGGACCATCTGGGTTCTACCAGGTTCAGGGTATAAAGGTGCCCACCACCCAGCGATTCTGTATAGTGAACCCATATGTCCAGGACAGATTGCAGGAGCCGGGTACATGGGTCCATTGAAAGAAGAAAGGATTGTTTACATTGGCGGAGCCGTTCGTATCTCTAAATAATAATTGTAACCGATTTGTATCAATTTCGGCAGATTAGATGTTGTTCTGCACCGGGCCGGATGCATTCCTTCCACTTTGTAAACTTACTGACAGGTCCACTTTAACTCCATTTACACAGAACTTCCTCATTCCTATAGTTCTTGTGATGAGCCTCCGAGTTCTGCTCTAAATTTAGTCTGAACTGGATGAAGGTGAAAGACGAGGAACAGACCCGGAATGTTCTAAAAATGGTAGACGGCTTTCCAGGGGAAGAATTAGATCCAAAAATAGACATTACGGCAAAACAAAAACACCAAAAAACAGGAAGTGACTTCGTGAAACTGAACTTCTCAGAAGTAACAACAGGTCCTCTTTATTAAACAATACACTGATATCAGGATAATAGAGGTCATGTGATGACGAAAACGGCAACATTGTATCATTGTGAAGGTTCCTGTGTCTATCTTTCCATCTTCATGATTGGCTGGACATAGAATTCTATAGAACTTTATTTATAGAGCCGAAGAGTCTTCTAAGAAGCGGTCACCTTCCATACAACACGAGAGAGGTCACATGACACCCGACTTTCCACTGAAGATCAGTTCCTGTATAAGACTATAAACTTGACTTTTCTCGAGTGCCATTAAGGAGTGGAGGACCTGAGAGCACCAAGTGTTTACTCCGTACTCGAGGATCCCTCAGGCTGTCACTTGTGCCGGGGCCATGTTAGGCATTCACCGTGGGTGTATTATGCCCGGGGTGATGGAATGCGGCCATGTGCAAACGCTGCCTTTATTCACATGCTTTTACATTTATAGCTGACCTCCAGCCTTCCCTTCAGTCCTATGTCTGACCTCCGTCCTCCGCTTCAGTCTTCTATCTGACCTCCGTCCTCCGCTTCACTCTTCTATCTGACCTCCAGCCTTCCCTTCAGTCTTCTATCTGACCTCGGTCCTCCGCTTCACTCTTCTATCTGACCTCCAGCCTTCCCTTCAGTCTTCTATCTGACCTCCGTCCTCCGCTTCACTCTTCTATCTGACCTCCAGCCTTCCCTTCAGTCGTCTATCTGACCTCCAGCCTTCCCTTCAGTTGTCTTATCTGACCTCCGGCCTTCCCTTCAGTTGTCTATCTGACCTCCAGCCTTCCCTTCAGTCTTCTATCTGACCTCCAGCCTTCCCTTCAGTCTTCTATCTGACCTCCAGCCTTACCTTCAGTCTTCTATCTGACCTCCAGCCTTCCCTTCAGTCTTCTATCTGACCTCCAGCCTTCCCTTCAGTCTTCTATCTGACCTCTGTCCTCCCCTTCAGTCCTATGTCTGACCTCCGACCTCCTCTTCAATCTTATATCTGACTTCCAGCCTTTCCTTCAGTCTTCTATCTGACCTCCGTCTTCTATCTGACCTCCGACCTTCCCTCCAGTCTTGTTCTTCTATCTGACCTCCGTCCTTCCCTTCAGTCTTCTATCTGACCTCCGTCCTCCCCTTCAGTCTTCTATCTGACCTCCGTCCTCCCCTTCAGTCTCGCACAGTTGTACCGGCTCCTCTCCTGCACACCGGGAGCTTCTCACAATGTGCATTAGAAGCTGCAGCAAGTCAGATAGAGGCCGGCCTCATCTCCTGGCTGGAGGACATCCAGGAGTTTGCTCTGGTTCTCCGGAATCCAGAGAACCAGCTGAAATGCCACTGTAACACTCACGGCTGGGCGGAGGAGTAAGCAGAGGAGGCGGCCTCCTTGGGTCTCTCAGCAGCAAGGGGCATGCAAAGGTCAGAACCTGCAACCTATACTGCCGTTCACAGATGATGGGGGGGGGGGGGAAT
>NW_017307932.1:236810-238113 GCF_000935625.1 Nanorana parkeri | reverse complement strand
ACCAAACCGCCGTTCACAGGAGGGGGGGGGGGGGGGGCACTTTGGGTGCTCAAACACCTTGTCCCAGCACTACGGAAGTACAGCTCCCCATTGGAATAATCCCGAGCTACTTATCCATATCTTCAAGTTTCCGGAGTGAAGACCTCATTTGTGGCCAGTGGTGGGCCATGACCTGGAGAGAAGTGATGTCACTGACCGGATTATACTGTGTGGCAGGAGTGCCCGGGTCACAAGCCTCCGTGTCCGGGCTTTGCAGTCGTAGAACGATGAGGATTCGATGCTGGAAAAGGGATTTCATTGTGAATTTGAGGTTCAGATTCCAGCTGGAAATCTCCCGGACGGTCTTTGGCAGTCTGAGGCGGTTGGCAGCAGTGCGGTAGGCGCTCTCCTCTCTGCGGTGCTGGGCCGGCATGAAGCGGTGCGGAGGTAGAGGGCCCCCGGGGGCCGCGGGAAAACTGCACATGACACTTTTTTCTTTTCTCCCCTCGTCGGAGTTCTGCGTGGCTTGCACTCCGGAATTAATAGAGAAGCTGATTAAGCGAGTTCATTGCCAGTCGTAGAGAGTGACAAAGAGAAGAGGATGGCGCCCCTCATGCCGGTGTTGTCACCTTTAACTGTCTGCTGATCGTTGTCTGGAGGTTCTCCGGCCTCTGCTGACCCCGACGGAGGTTCAGAGCTCCAGTCACTGATAGTGTCACACTCACCTCTCCTGGGGTCCAGCGCTGGTGCACCCCCCAGAGGGCCAGCGCCATGACCAATCCGGAGACAACTCTCCTGACTGGCACCCCCATAAACTGAGAGGTGACTTGTGGCTCTGCATTCAAGCCATGGGCCACTACACTTCCCCCAAGTGCACCCCAGAGCATCCTGTGTGTCCCCTGTGCACCCCTGATATTAAGTGCACCCCAGAGCTTCCTGTGTGTCCCCTAGTGACATTAGTGTGTCCTGTGACTCCAGAGTATCCTGGGATCTCTAGTGACCCTAGAGTGCCCCTCTGCACCCCGTGACCCCAGTGTACCCTCGGAGTATCTTGTTTCATCTAGTGACCCCAGAGTGCCCCTCTGTACCCCGGAGTATCTTGTTTCATCTAGTGACACCAGAGTGCCCCTCTGCACCCCGTGACTCCAATGTACCCCGGAGTATCTTGTTTCATCTAGTGACCCCAGAGTGCCCCTCTGCACCCCGTGACTCCAATGTACCCCGGAGTATCTTGTTTCATCTAGTGACCCCAGAGTGCCCCTCTGCACCCCGTGACCCCAGTGTACCCCGGAGTATCTTGTTTCATCTAGTGACCCCAGAGTGC
>NW_017307932.1:219659-233361 GCF_000935625.1 Nanorana parkeri | reverse complement strand
GACGCTCGTCCGATCTAGTGACCCTAGAGTGCCCCTCTGCACCCCGTGACTCCAGTGTACCCCGGAGTATCTTGTTTCATCTAATGACCCCAGAGTGACCCTCTGTACCCCGGAGTATCTTGTTTCATCTAATGACCCCAGAGTGCCCCTCTGCACCCCGTGAATCCAGTGTACCCCGGAGTATCTTGTTTCATCTAGTGACCCTAGAGTGCCCCTCTGCACCCCGTGACTCCAGTGTACCCCGGAGTATCTTGTTTCATCTAGGGACCCTAGAGTGCCCCTCTGCACCCCGTGACTCCAGTGTACCCCGGAGTATCTTGTTTCATCTAGGGACCCTAGAGTGCCCCTCTGCACCCCGTGACTCCAGTGTACCCCGGAGTATCTTGTTTCATCTAGGGACCCTAGAGTGCCCCTCTGCACCCCGTGACTCCAGTGTACCCCGGAGTATCTTGTTTCATCTAGGGACCCTAGAGTGCCCCTCTGCACCCCGTGACTCCAGTGTACCCCGGAGTATCTTGTTTCATCTAGGGACCCTAGAGTGCCCCTCTGCACCCCGTGACTCCAGTGTACCCCGGAGTATCTTGTTTCATCTAGGGACCCTAGAGTGCCCCTCTGCACCCCGTGACTCCAGTGTACCCCGGAGTATCTTGTTTCATCTAGGGACCCTAGAGTGCCCCTCTGCACCCCGTGACTCCAGTGTACCCCGGAGTATCTTGTTTCATCTAGGGACCCTAGAGTGCCCCTCTGCACCCCGTGACTCCAGTGTACCCCGGAGTATCTTGTTTCATCTAGGGACCCTAGAGTGCCCCTCTGCACCCCGTGACTCCAGTGTACCCCGGAGTATCTTGTTTCATCTAGGGACCCTAGAGTGCCCCTCTGCACCCCGTGACTCCAGTGTACCCCGGAGTATCTTGTTTCATCTAGGGACCCTAGAGTGCCCCTCTGCACCCCGTGACTCCAGTGTACCCCGGAGTATCTTGTTTCATCTAGGGACCCTAGAGTGCCCCTCTGCACCCCGTGACTCCAGTGTACCCCGGAGTATCTTGTTTCATCTAGGGACCCTAGAGTGCCCCTCTGCACCCCGTGACTCCAGTGTACCCCGGAGTATCTTGTTTCATCTAGGGACCCTAGAGTGCCCCTCTGCACCCCGTGACTCCAGTGTACCCCGGAGTATCTTGTTTCATCTAGGGACCCTAGAGTGCCCCTCTGCACCCCGTGACTCCAGTGTACCCCGGAGTATCTTGTTTCATCTAGGGACCCTAGAGTGCCCCTCTGCACCCCGTGACTCCAGTGTACCCCGGAGTATCTTGTTTCATCTAGGGACCCTAGAGTGCCCCTCTGCACCCCGTGACTCCAGTGTACCCCGGAGTATCTTGTTTCATCTAGGGACCCTAGAGTGCCCCTCTGCACCCCGTGACTCCAGTGTACCCCGGAGTATCTTGTTTCATCTAGGGACCCTAGAGTGCCCCTCTGCACCCCGTGACTCCAGTGTACCCCGGAGTATCTTGTTTCATCTAGGGACCCTAGAGTGCCCCTCTGCACCCCGTGACTCCAGTGTACCCCGGAGTATCTTGTTTCATCTAGGGACCCTAGAGTGCCCCTCTGCACCCCGTGACTCCAGTGTACCCCGGAGTATCTTGTTTCATCTAGGGACCCTAGAGTGCCCCTCTGCACCCCGTGACTCCAGTGTACCCCGGAGTATCTTGTTTCATCTAGTGACCCTAGAGTGCCCCTCTGCACCCCGTGACCCCAATGCACCCACTGACTTTTGATTGCACCCCCAATCCCTGATATAAAGTGCACCCCAGAGCATCCTGTGTCATCTAGTGACCCCAGTGTGCACCTGAGTGCCCAGTGACTCCTACTACACCCCAGAGCATCCTGTGACCCCCAGTGTGCCACCGTGCACCCCCTGATATTAAGTACTACCCTAGGGAATCCTGTGTCCTCTAGGGACTCCCAAGTGCACCCTCAGAGTATCCTATGATACCTAGTGAAACCACTGTGCACCCCCTGATATCAAGTGCACCCCAAAACATTGTGTCATCTGGTGGCTCCAAGTACCCCCAAGAGCATCTTGTGTCATCTCGTGGCCCCCAGTCTGCCACCGTGCACCCCCTGATATTTGGTACGCATCATTGTTTGCACACACAAAGTCCTGCGTCAGTTTTTGGTGTTTGTTGCGCGTTTCTCACATCTCTGGATTGAAGGCGAATATCGCAGCAAAAGCCGGCTTTGTAATTTCATCTGGTGTGCTTCTGTCCGGAGTCCGGCTTTATTTCGGGTTTATTGATCCTTCTCTTCTAATTACAAGTAACGAATATGAATTGTCCGCCGGGCGGTTTCTGAAATCTTACAAAACGTGTTCCCCGGGACGTGCTGGGACTTGTGGTTCCTCTGTATCGGGAGGTCAGACAACGATGCTGCACTGCTCCTGAATTCAGAGCAGAGTTGTCACTCTCATGTAGGCTGTGTCCTCCTGTACTACAGTGGGAGGAGAAGATGTTGCAGGGGGCGTGGCTATCAGCATCGTCACTGCTGTTTCACTAGCCTGTATCTTATCAATCAGCACCTGGCCACGCCTAGTCCCGCCCACTGCTTTCTGGATTGGCTGCACTGCTTCTGTTACTGAATCCCTCCCACTGTGAGCTGCAGTGTCTGGGAGGGGAAACAAAGTTACTGGATTTGGGACTTGATCTCATACAGGAGGCTTCAGCTCTATTTTATTGGCTTCAAGCGTAACTTTAACGTAAACTTTTTTTGTTTGTTTTCATTTTGGATGAAGCGAGGAGGATAAGAATCGCCGTCCCCGTCAACTTCCCTTCCTGAACCCAGTGACACAACAGGAAGTAAGCTCAAATCCCCTCTGCGTTGTCACCAGAACAGGTGTCCCCATTGGAAGGTTTTCCCTCTGTTCCTGTGACAACTGTTACAGGGAGTCCAGTGGAGGCCGAGGTCATGGGGGGATTGGAGGTTCCCGGCTGATATCAGTGCAGTATACAGGGAGTCCAGTGGAGGCCGAGGTCATGGGGGGATTGTAAGGGTTCCCGGCTGATATCAGTGCAGTATACAGAGAGTCCAGTGGAGGCCGAGGTCATGGGGAATTTGGAGGTTCCCGGCTGATATCAGTGCAGCATACTGGGAGTCCAGTGGAGGCCGAGGTCATAGGGGGATTGGAGGTTCCCGGCTGATATCAGTGCAGTATACAGAGAGTCCAGTGGAGGCCGAGGTCATGGGGAATTTGGAGGTTCCCGGCTGATATCAGTGCAGTATACAGAGAGTCCAGTGGAGGCCGAGGTCATGGGGAATTTGGAGGTTCCCGGCTGATATCAGTGCAGTATACAGAGAGTCCAGTGGAGGCCGAGGTCATGGGGAATTTGGAGGTTCCCGGCTGATATCAGTGCAGTATACAGAGAGTCCAGTGGAGGCCGAGGTCATGGGGAATTTGGAGGTTCCCGGCTGATATCAGTGCAGTATACAGAGAGTCCAGTGGAGGCCGAGGTCATGGGGAATTTGGAGGTTCCCGGCTGATATCAGTGCAGTATACAGAGAGTCCAGTGGAGGCCGAGGTCATGGGGAATTTGGAGGTTCCCGGCTGATATCAGTGCAGTATACAGAGAGTCCAGTGGAGGCCGAGGTCATGGGGAATTTGGAGGTTCCCGGCTGATATCAGTGCAGTATACAGAGAGTCCAGTGGAGGCCGAGGTCATGGGGAATTTGGAGGTTCCCGGCTGATATCAGTGCAGTATACAGAGAGTCCAGTGGAGGCCGAGGTCATGGGGAATTTGGAGGTTCCCGGCTGATATCAGTGCAGTATACAGAGAGTCCAGTGGAGGCCGAGGTCATGGGGAATTTGGAGGTTCCCGGCTGATATCAGTGCAGTATACAGAGAGTCCAGTGGAGGCCGAGGTCATGGGGAATTTGGAGGTTCCCGGCTGATATCAGTGCAGTATACAGAGAGTCCAGTGGAGGCCGAGGTCATGGGGAATTTGGAGGTTCCCGGCTGATATCAGTGCAGTATACAGAGAGTCCAGTGGAGGCCGAGGTCATGGGGAATTTGGAGGTTCCCGGCTGATATCAGTGCAGTATACAGAGAGTCCAGTGGAGGCCGAGGTCATGGGGAATTTGGAGGTTCCCGGCTGATATCAGTGCAGTATACAGAGAGTCCAGTGGAGGCCGAGGTCATGGGGAATTTGGAGGTTCCCGGCTGATATCAGTGCAGTATACAGAGAGTCCAGTGGAGGCCGAGGTCATGGGGAATTTGGAGGTTCCCGGCTGATATCAGTGCAGTATACAGAGAGTCCAGTGGAGGCCGAGGTCATGGGGAATTTGGAGGTTCCCGGCTGATATCAGTGCAGTATACAGAGAGTCCAGTGGAGGCCGAGGTCATGGGGAATTTGGAGGTTCCCGGCTGATATCAGTGCAGTATACAGAGAGTCCAGTGGAGGCCGAGGTCATGGGGAATTTGGAGGTTCCCGGCTGATATCAGTGCAGTATACAGAGAGTCCAGTGGAGGCCGAGGTCATGGGGAATTTGGAGGTTCCCGGCTGATATCAGTGCAGTATACAGAGAGTCCAGTGGAGGCCGAGGTCATGGGGAATTTGGAGGTTCCCGGCTGATATCAGTGCAGTATACAGGGAGTCCAGTGGAGGCCTACGTCATAGTAAGAGGAATAATTCATTATTAATGGGGGAACTCTAAATTGAAGAGCTGTGGAGGTTTTTATATCGCCCCCTGAGGGACATTTTGGGTATCACACGGAGCACAATCTTATTTTCATGTAATAACTATGCAGAAAAACCAAGGGGGGGCGGCTTTGGCAGTGAAGGGTTAATCTTTCCTGGTGTCACTTGTCCCCGTCTATACTCGGACTCTGTTCGTGGTACAACCCGCTGGAGGCCCGGACTCCGAAATGGGTCATAAAATATATATACAGTATAATAACGGTCACAAAACTCAGCGCGGCGATTATATAAAGCCTTAATCTGCGTCATATTATTCCGAAGATTACAGGAGCGCGGCAGATGGGCGGCGGATACCTGGACGGCGCTGGCGGCTGCACGCCGAGGTGACGTCTCCGAGCTGTATACACCTGAATTATATTATAAACCTCACCGCCGACCTCTAATAATTATATCATGGTGAGAGATGTTCAAGAGAACTTGTTTCTTATTACAAATGACATCACCGCCCTCCAGATATGGGATATATTATACACCAGTGACATCACCACCCTCCAGATATGGGATATATCATACAGGAGTGACATCACCGCCCTCCAGATATAAGATATATTATACAGGAGTGACATCACCGCCCTCCAGATATAAGATATATTATACAGGAGTGACATCACCGCCCTCCAGATATGGGATATATCATACAGGAGTGACATCACCGCCCTCCAGATATAAGATATATTATACTAGCGCGGCAGATGGGCGGCGGATACCTGGACGGCGCTGGCGGCTGCACGCCGAGGTGACGTCTCCGAGCTGTATACACCTGAATTATATTATAAACCTCACCGCCGACCTCTAATAATTATATCATGGTGAGAGATGTTCAAGAGAACTTGTTTCTTATTACAAATGACATCACCGCCCTCCAGATATGGGATATATTATACACCAGTGACATCACCACCCTCCAGATATGGGATATATCATACAGGAGTGACATCACCGCCCTCCAGATATAAGATATATTATACAGGAGTGACATCACCGCCCTCCAGATATAAGATATATTATACAGGAGTGACATCACCGCCCTCCAGATATGGGATATATCATACAGGAGTGACATCACCGCCCTCCAGATATAAGATATATTATACAGGAGTGACATCACCGCCCTCCAGATATAACACACAGGAGTCCAGTGGAGGTCATGGGGGGATGGGAGGTCCCCCGGCTGGTATCGGCGCGGTATACAGTGGAGTCTCGCTCATATTTGAAATGAGTTTCTCTGCGGTTCGAGCCGCCGTGTCCCGGAGGAGCTTGCGTGAATCCTCCACCATTGTCGTGCACACGTATGATTTCCGGAGAGCGTGTGCGAGCGCCTGCACGGTATTACGTTTCACCACTGCAGAGCGTCCGGACACAAGGTCACCGCTGACGGGCTGACAGTGCCGCAAAGTCAGTAAAGCGCACGAGCAGCACATTCACTGCACCAGAGCCGTAGCGAGCTCCTTTTCTGCGCCCGAGGCAAGAACAGAAAACTGTCCGTCCCCCAGCCGCCTCCCCCCCAACAGACGTGTGATGTCACCCAACGTCATGTGACGTCATGCGCCCCGCCTCCAGAATCGCAGAAAAATGTGTTTTGTTTCACGAAAGTAATGAAAACGGTTTTAGTTTCCGTTCATTTCCGCCGAAACAAATGTTTCGTTTTTGCACATCTAATAGTGTGTGTGTGTGGGGGGGGGGGGTTTAATTTTTAATATTTTATTTATTTTTACTGTTGGGGGGGCTTTGGGGTAATATTGGGGTGTAAACAGCCCTCTGATATTTCCCTTTTAAAATAGGAAAAAAAAAAGTCCCCGATGTCTCTTTCTGCAGCATTCAGTACAGAGGCTTCCCATACATTCAGAAACTGGTGATCGTAAAATGTTTTACTACCATCCAGTTATGAATGGGGAGGAGCCTCTGTACTGAGTGCTTCCACCCATGGAGAAACTCATGAACGAACAGGAAGTGACATAAAGCACTTCCTGGCCATTCATAACTGGGGACACATAGTACTACGTGTCCCCAGTTATTTACAAACACCGGAGTAATCAGCCGATCGCCCCAGTGTTTGTCCTGCACAGAGGACCGGTACATATCACCGATATGTACCGGTCCTCCGCCGCTCGGCCACGCACACGGGGGCTCAGCTTCTCCGATGGAGGGCAGTGGGAGATCCGACACAAAGCACTCCAGCCGCGGGGGGATGGGGGGCGGAGCCGCTGTCACAGAACTAAGGCTGAGCGGTGAGGGGAGAGAGGCGCCGGCTGTCAGATAGTACTATGTGTCCCCAGTTATTTACAAGCATTGCTCCAGTGTTTGTTCTGCACACAGAGGATCCATAATATCAGTGATACTTACCGATCCTCCGCTCTCCATCCCAGGGGGGGGTGTTTGAGGAGGGAGCGCTGAAGGCAACGGGGGGAGGCCAAGGAGGGAACGCTGAAGCCGGCGAGGAGTGGGGTATCTATCACTTCAGGATGACCGACTGATCACAAGGTACAGTACCTCTCTGATTGGCTCTTTGGCTCTGCACAGTGTGCCTGTGGCCTGAGGTGTCCGGTGACTGCTGCATCACAGCCATTCACAGGTGCCCCGACCCCCCCCCTGGTGTGCTGTTTTTATAACCAATATCTCCAAAATTATCCAAAAATTTCCAGTTTTAAAGGAGACGTCAACCCAACTGCTAAAATCACGTTTAAGCCCTTTTCAATATTTTAAAACTCCAAAGCTTTTATTTAAATGGTATCAATAGCGATCCTGCCATGGGAATTATTATTGTTCAGGCACTTCCTGTTATAGGGTGACCACGCTCTGTCCCTGTCTCCCAGATGGGCTCATGCGTTGTCACACGGGGTTCTGATGGAGACTACATGTGGTCGTTTCTGCACACATTACACAGACACGGTCCACTGTTGTCACCATCAGAAAAATGCCATGTAGCCATTCCTGGAGTGCGTGTAGGCAGGAAGTGACTGTAAAGAGGCTGCAGGAGCACCGAGCTGGAACAAAGGAGGAAAGCAAAGATGACATTTTTTTAAAATGTCACTTGTTGATGATACGCGGAGCTTCAGGGTTTACGTCTGCTTAAAAAACATCACATTGGCCGCTTTTAAAAAATTTTTTATTGGCGACACCACCGCGCAGACACTGCGGCACACGCCGGGTAAGTCGCCGTATTTTATAAGCGAAAACAACGACGACAAAACGTTTACACAATTAGCCGTAATAAAGAAACACAAATGAGGCAGAAAACATTTCCTGTGACTGATCGGCTCTCTGTAATGCGCCATCAGCTCGTTATTAATACCCGGCGAGGACGTCGGAGCGATCGGCGCCTCGTTTTGTCACTCGATATCGTATATCAAATTAAGAGAATTATTATTACTGTTCGTCTTGTTCAAACACACGCGAGGCGCAGGGAACGCGCCGCCAATCAAACCCGTTTAGGAAGACGCAAATGCGCGGATCGCGACGCTGGGACGGAGGAGCTGAGCGCGCGTTTGGAGGGAGAATTCAAAGCGGGGTTCACTCCGCCCTGTAACGGGCGCACCCCCCCCCCAGTATACACCACACGGGGGACGGGTTCATTATTTTATACATATACAAGTCACGTGATCTGTTAAAAAGATACATTGTATCAGATGTTCCTTCCTGTAAATGGGTTTTATCACTCTTTCTCCTTATTTAGAGGACGGGGGATTTTTGGGGGTATATTTGGGGCAGTTTTAGATTTAATCTTCCTGGTGTATCTGCATTAAGTTACAGTGACTGATTCACATGCAGTGAATGTTTACTGACATTCACACCCAGTGCATTATAAATATGCCCCTGTTATGCCACACCAGACACGGTGGGTTTCCGGTCAGGGGCGTCCCAAGGCTGGGTGACACCCGGAGCGGAGAAGGGGTGACACCCCGCTGTAACGTCATCGCGCTTGCGCGGCCATCTTATTGAGGGGACGTTCACCCGACGGAATGAGGTGTGCCGCCGGGTCCCCTCCTCTCTCCTGACACTGTCAGGCTCTTGGTCCATGACTGAGTGCCCGACTTTTCATAGGGGACTTTTCATAGGGGCTGACATTTTGGTGTCACCCGGGTGCGGGCCGCACCCCCCTTGTGACGCCACTGGTTCCGGCCCGATAATAAAGACCAGTCACTGCTGTTCTCTCTCCTTGCGCAGGGTGACTGGTCTTGTCTCCGCCCCCTTCTGTAATGAAGACCGGCCACTTCTGCTCTCTCTCCTTGTGCAGGGTGACTGGTCTTGTCTCCGCCCCCTTCTGTAATGAAGACCGGCCAATTCTGCTCTCTCTCCTTGTGCAGGGCGACTGGTCTTGTCTCCGCCCCCTTCTGTAATGAAGACCGGCCACTTCTGCTCTCTCTCCTTGTGCAGGGTGACTGGTCTTGTCTCCGCCCCCTCCTGTAATAAAGACCGGTCACTTCTGCTCTCTCTGCTTGTGCAGGGTGACTGGTCTTGTCTCCGCCCCCTCCTGTAGTTTCATGTAGTGGGTGGGGCTCTTCTCTCTGCACAGCCAATCTACATCATAGTGATGATGTCCCTGCTAGATTTAGATTATAACTGGGTTTGAAGCATTTGGGGCACATAAAGTGCATTTATATCCTTTGTGGCTATTGAGTAATTTATTTAAAAGAAACATTTTGTGGTCGGCGTTTTAAGTAACTTGATGATCCATTTTTTGCCCAACAACGTAATTCTTCATCAGATTTTTGCTGTTGCAGCATTTGCAGTGACATTGAGACTTTTCCCCCTTAAACTGGTGTCATTAAAGATGGCGACCTGACGCCGGGTGCCCTGAATGTAATAAAAATGGAAAGCGCGCTCTTCCCTTCCTGGGCGCTCGGCGTCCTCCGTGCTCTCCCGGCGCACTTCCGTCACCTGTTGAGCGCGATGTGGCAGGAACAGTTTAAATTAACATATTGTATCACATTGACGGCATTGGAAGTGACATGTCTGGAGCCCCAGCCGTCGCATGCAGGCATTTAATGTTTAATGTAGAGAGAGGAGACGGAACCATCTGCTCAGCAGTTCCTGAAGATAAAGAGAACAGGTTAAGAAATTCCTGATCCCTGACTGCGGAGGGTGACGGAGAAGAGTCCGCGTCCTGGAAAATCTCTGTGCTACGCAAAGCAGAGGCTCCCATAGTGTGCGGGGGGAGAGGGAAGAGGAGGGCGTCATTCGGGTTCAGATTCATGCCGGCTATTAATTGTGCTACTACTTGACGCCTGCTGCGCCCATTATGAGGGGATCTAACCATCCCTGTGCTGTGTTCCCGGCTCTGTACACCGGCTGTGCCCATTATGAGGGTCTCCCACCATCCCAGTGCTGAGTTCCCGGGTCTGTACACCCGCTGTGCCCATTATGAGGGGCCCCCACCATCCCTGTGCTGAGTTCCCGGGTCTGTACACCCGCTGTGCCCATTATGAGGAGCTCCCACCATCCCATAAATTCTAACACGGTGCTATAAATAACCGCACCTTATGTATTGCTCTGTCCTATTTAGGTAAACTTGTGTGTTTTGGGGGATTTTATAATAATCAATCCAATTTAGGATCACGGCATTTATCTTCGCACATCCCTAAAATGCTGTACAAGTAAAGTGATCCCCGCTCTGACTCTCTATGCACAATGGGCGGCCGCCATCGCTGTAATTAATGCTTATCTATGGAAAGGGCCATTTACCAATTCCCCGTTCCCCCCACAGACCCGGCTGTCGGAAGAACTTGATTTACGGAAGTTTCCTGTGCCCAAACTGCTCACATTTTTTTAGGATACACGGAGACGCTCATACAGTCCACACTGCCTTCCGTAGTCACTAACAAGCTCACAGCTGTTCCCGGGGTCCCCGTAGTGAGAATTAAACAGTTACTGTACTTTAAATGCACTTAACGTAGCCGCAGTAATGTAGATTTATGGCGGAACAGTCTGCCACCTATTCTGCCATGTTAAATAAGCGTTTCAATATGTGATCCGCATGCAGGTGAGACGGATGTGATTTGGTTTATTGTCCTCTCCTCTGTACAGCACTACAGAATAAGTTGGTGCTATATACCTAATAAAATTGACAATCATTTCAGTTTAAATTGGGGTGCGGTCTGACAGTCCGGTCTTTAAACACTTTAACAATGAGCCGCTCCTGAACATTGAGCGGATTCTGCTGTTTTGCTGATACTCGCTCCATGGCTCCGAGCGCCAACAATCATCCCGCGTTCCAAGGCTGTTACATCGCGTTGTTTCCCCGAATCTTCCGAAATCACTTCTTATAATAATCCGGCCACTCAGTGTATATAATAATCCGGCCACTCAGTGTATATAATAATCCGGCCACTCAGTGTATATAATAATCTGGCCACTCAGTGTAGATGGCACATTAGAAAAATTTAGGAGGGACACCTTGAGGGTTTCTAGAAGAACCCCACCACCTCCCCGAACACATGGGGTGAGGCCAAAAAGTGAGTGTCCCATCACAGTGTATGACTTGCAGTTTCACAGATGTCCTCCTAGGACAATGTAGGGCCTGGGGCTTGGAGGTGCTCTGAAGAGAAAAGCATATTGCACTGAATATTGAGATGCACAAACTTCAGGACAAAATGTGACTTGAAACACAAGAGACAGACAGCGAACACTATCTGAGCTAGTCTAAAGAACTTTATTAAAACAGTCAGGGACTACATAGCAACCAGCAGTGGGTATGTACACAGTGCAGGAGTCAAGACTATATAACCTCCAATACAGGATACAAAGTGCAGGTATAAGTAACACAGTGGCTCTTTCAGTCCTGACTCCTGTCAGTGGGTGCAAAAATAAGTCCTACCACTGGTGTCAGTGGGAAAAAATAAGCCTCAATAGGTGGTGTCATTAGGAGTAAAATTAGCCCCATCGTTGGTGTCATTGGGAGTAAAAACAAAAAGGCCCCATTGTTGATATCATTGGGAGTAAAATGAGCCCCATCGTTGGTGCCATTGGGAGTAAAATGAGCCCCATCGTTGGTGTCATTGGGTGTAAAATAATAGAACAGTAGAAAGGTATCATGGCACACTCACAAACTAGCATGTAAAACAACTTGTCTCACCACTAAGGACAATGACAGAGGTTTGGATACACGTCTTCTGCAAAGGATGTGTAAGCCGCACTGCCGCGTCAAGGCACCTCTTATAGTGCGGTCCTAACTCTAAACTATGAGAGTCTCCATCTTGGAGCACATGGGGCAGAAGATATCAAATTGGGTGCAGGCCTGTCAGGAGGACGCCCCACCTCCTTAAAGGTACAGAAACACACAAGGGATCCCGCACATCCCATTGGCAGCTGAGAAACCCCATGCGTCGCTGCACCTGGGTGTAAAATAAGCCCCATCATTGGTGTCATTGGGAGTAAAATGAGCCCCATCGTTGGTGTCATTGGGAGTAAAATGAGCCCCATTGTTGGTGTCATTGGGAGTAAAATGAGCCCCATCGTTGGTGTCATTGGGAGTAAAATGAGCCCCATCGTTGGTGTCATTGGGAGTAAAATGAGCCCCATCGTTGGTGTCATTGGGTGTAAAATAAGCCCCATCGTTGGTGTCATTGGGAGTAAAATGAGCCCCATAGTTGGTGTCATTGGGAGTAAAATGAGCCCCAATGTTGGTGTCATTGGGAGTAAAATTAGCCCCATTGTTGGTGTCTTTGGGAGTAAAATAAGCCCCATTGTTGGTGTCATTGGGAGTAAAATGAGCCCCATTGTTGGTGCCATTGGGAGTAAAATGAGCCCCATTGTTGGTGTCATTGGGAGTAAAATGAGCCCCATTGTTGGTGTCATTGGGAGTAAAATGAGCCCCATTGTTGGTGTCATTGGGAGTAAAATGAGCCCCATTGTTGGTGTCATTGGGAGTAAAATGAGCCCCATTGTTGGTGCCATTGGGAGTAAAATGAGCCCCATTGTTGGTGTCATTGGGAGTAAAATTGCCCAATTGTTGGTATCATTGGGAGCAAAGTAAGCCCTTTGTGTCAGTGGAATAATTTCCACCCATATTTCTTTGGGGTTTTGGGAGGTTCCTGCAACTTAGGGTTGTTCTTCCTCCCATTTCATTCTACGCAATGTAAACCAAATAACTCCAGGAGGGAGAATGGGGAAGCAGTGATATCTCTATAGAGGTCCGGCACACACCCCTGGTTATGGTGGCAGCTAGGGGGAGATTTCAGACTTGAGGCTCTCTTTTGATACCCACCGACATGAGATGATTCTGGCCAGATCAGAGGACAATGCTGTACCTTTTTGAGGTCCCCATTGTCACCTCCAGTTGAGACTTATCAGGAGAAGAAAGGACTGGACATGTGTGAAAATTCTGTCCTCTCACTTTTGTCTCCACTGAGATACAGTACATTGGTCCTGGTGGCCTCCGGAGAGAACCCTTCTCTGCTCTCCGTAGACTAAACCCAAAGACTGACCAAGCCACATGTGCCAACTTTAAGGCCAATTCAGCCACTTACGATCAATGGAATATCTGATTTGAAAGTGGTTACTTGAAGCCAAGCAATTGACCACCTCTGAGTTCACTCGTTTACCTAAATCCCACTCGCTGAACCCGTCTAGAAATTGGAAGCTTCAATACAGTTTAAAAAAATTTGACAAAAACAAAACTACGTCAATTTTGTCACAAGCGATGGACATTTCCAGCTGGGTGGTGATTTCGGTCCCATCTCCAAAACCACAAATTTCCCGGTTCCATCCTTCCAGGTTGTGGCATTGCCAGGAAGTCGCCACACGTTTGGCCACCTATAGAGTTGCACTATGCACGTTCAGCCACCTATTGTGTCTACAGGGCGCCAGAACCGGCATCCAAATTTTTACAAGTCCCCTAAAAGCTGCGCTACTTCCTCCGTCATTTCTTGATTTGCAGCAAGGCAGCAATAGGCGTCTTTGCCCCGGTTGGTTCGTAAAGCGGCCCATTGACGGCTACGCACTGGGAGGGGGTGGGGGGG
>NW_017307932.1:217754-219643 GCF_000935625.1 Nanorana parkeri | reverse complement strand
GGAGACGCGTTGATAAGAAAAATCAAAATTTACAGATTTTTTTTTTTTTTTTAGTTCAGTTTTAAGATTTGAAAAATTTTGTCTTCTATTTCGCTACAAAATTTGTTCCGGTGAAAAATAATTTTCTGCCCCTTTTTACCAGAATTTTCAGCAATCCAGAGCAGCCAGCCAATTACTTTACATTGTATCTAAAGCCGGGAATAAAAATGTAACATATTGCAGCTCCTTGCATGCGACGGCTGAATTTGTTTTTCCTTTTTCAGCCTTTTTTTTCTTTTATTGTAACCCGGTGATCCTGCCAGTAACACACTTCCTGTCCTAGGGTGACAACACTCACTCTCTGTACAGTGCTGGAGGAGCAGCATCCTAGAACTACAGAACACCTCTCCCTCTGCTATTCTCCATGAACCTATAGAGAAGGAAAGTCCGTAGAGATAGCTGGGAATCATGTAACTGAAACAGTTGGCGCAGGCAGAGAGCACAGGAAGCTGGCGGCTCTCCGGATTTGTGGCAGGATCAACAGGTATTTTTTATACAAATTCAGATAACAAAACACTTTTAATGGTATATTTGGGCCTCATTCTCATGAGAAACGGCCGGCACGTACAGATCCACGGCCGTATCGGGCAGCTCCCGGGAAGGACAGGTGCTGGGTGTGATTAGTGCGCAGCCCCCGTCCTTCTCTATGGGAGTACACGGTCCTACGCCCCCCTACGTTCACCTCAAGTGCAGGTCCATACGCTGGCGTAGGATGGATCCTGTCTGCGTCCGAGCCGGGAAACCTGCACCCGTACGGAGCTGCACTTGAGGTGAGCGTAGGGCAGCGTACGACCGCATACTCCTATAGAGAAGGACGGGGGCTGCGTACTAATCACACGCAGCACCTGTCCTTCCCGGCACGCAGCACGGAGCTGTACGTGCCGGCCGTTTCTCATGTGAATGAGGCCTTACCAGTGACTGAGAGAAGTTCATTGTTGGGGTTGAAGGGAAGGAAGAGGCTTCCCTCTGTGATATTCCATCTTATGAGGTTATTTTGTTGCCACTTCTGTGCATTCCCGACGCATTTTTATGTTGCGGTCGGTTGTTGTCACGTTTGCGGCTTTATAAGCGATGCGGAAAGTTGACCCGGTGAAGTGCTGTGTGAAGTCGTGGTTTTTTAGGACATTTAGGAACTGGCCCCTGAGAGTGACATCTGTCCTGGAAGAGGATCGGAGGAGATTTATTTCTCCGTCTTCTTATTTTATATACAAATGTTTCCGATGAGATAATTTTCCGGCTGTTCCGCCCCCAACACAAAAATAAAATAGAAGCTTTGAAGATTTCTGCTGCATAGGTGCAAGGTTACCCTCAGTACTGCCCCCTGGGTACGGCCATGTTGACGCAGCATTCCGCACTGACGGGGTTGCTCTCTGCTGCTCCGAGTTGCCGCAACGCTCACCAAATGACCGGCTGGCAGGTTCAGGTTTTCAGCGACTTCCCATTCTGAATGATTATTTTCCCCGTTTCCTGCTGGTAATTTGCAAAGGGACTTTTTACGCCTTTTCTTCCTCGCCGCGCTATATTTTGAAAACCTATATTTCATGTATAGATTTGTAAACGCTCCCCCTGGTGGTGGTAAATATATCGGGGAATGTGATTTGCATCCTTGCTTAAAGACTGCTGACATAAAATGTACACTGTGTTACTTTCAGTCAGTCACCGGTGACTCATGGGCTCGCTCTGAGAGGCAGGATCAATATGAAGTCAAGAGCGGAGTCTGTACATACTGTATAATGTGCATTCAATATATTGTTAAGGGACCATGAGTGGGCAGTCACCACCGGGGCCTTAACTACAGATCACAGGGCCCCATAGTAAAAATGGGAATGGGGGGGGGGGGGCCCCTGGCT
>NW_017307932.1:215829-217617 GCF_000935625.1 Nanorana parkeri | reverse complement strand
AAAAGAAAACCGAGAAAAAAGGGGGGGGGGGGGGGGGGGGCCCCCTGATGACCTCTCTCTGAGCCATGAGTAAGGATGCCAAGATCCCAAAGACTTCTTTTGTGCATTTGAAGTCGTCTCTACACTGTGTAGACTGGGGATTAGAGTTGTCGTCGCCTACACCTGCAATGTAATGGGGCCGCCTCACACCCCCAGGCCCCATAGCAGCTGCCTGGTCACCACATAGGTTGGGTGTGGGTGGACCAATCTGGTAAGGGGGCAGGGTCTGTGCAGGACCGCTGGGTTAGTAGGCGGGCCTGAGACTCAGTGGGTGGGGTTAACTACGTCCCTTGGACTGGGACTGAATTGTTAGTAAGTATGCAATGCTCTTAAGCTGGCCATACACATGGCAATTTTAAGTCAATTTCAGCCACTTTCCATCCACCTGGAATTGCAAATATTCAATTGCTGACTTTCTGGCAATTACTGTCAATCTACGGCCCGCGACTTCCATCGACCATCAGAATTCGGTCAAAAATGTAAATTGGACAATAAATTTACGGCTTCAGACCATTTATTTATTTTTATTTTTTTTTAGGATTGAATCGGAAACAAAAAAAAACGCTGCGGAGATTTTTCTGCCGGGTTTCAGTTTCGGTCCCATCTTCCATCTCTTTAGGCCCCGTTCCCACTGCGCGATATGCAAATCGCGCGTTTGTCGAGCGATTTGCATATTGCGCGACATCGCGAGATTTGCCGCGCGATGTCGCGTTCAAGCTTGCATTGAGCAAGCTTGAATCGCGGCTAAATCCGCTCCAAAAAGGGTCCTGCTGTAGCGACACACGACCCGCGACAGCAGGACCCTTTGCCCCATTGGATTGCATTGGAGCGCGATATCGCGCGGTAATTTGCCGCGATATCGCGGGAATTACCGCGCGATAAATCGCTCAATGTGAACGGGGTCTTAATCTTTCGATCTAAAACTTCATTTTATGTCTTCCATTGATTAGTGATTTTGAAAAGTACAGAATTTAAAAGTTGGATTGTCCAATCACATTTCAACGCGTCTGACCGGCTTTTGACTAAACAATAAGAAATCTAAAACCACATCGGCGTGCCGGACTAATTCGTCAGCCACCGCAGGCCTTGCAATCCCATTGTATACAAACCCTGATAGCAAGCAATTGAGCTGCAAGTTTGATAATGACTCGCTAAACTATTGCAGACTTGCCGAGCTGCACAATTTTGTTGCGCAATTACAGCAAGTCCGCATTGCGAGTCTCCAGACCAGCCAGTTTGCAGAGCTCTCGCTAAGACCGGCAGGACTCTTGCTGTAGACTTGCCGAGCAAAGAGACGAGACCAGTAACCCTGCAAATGGAGAGAGAGCATCAGCGTGTAGTCTTTATTACAGGAGGGAGCGGAGACAAGACCAGTCACCCTGCACAAGGAGAGAGAGCAGCAGTGAGTAGTCTTTATTACAGGAGGGGGCGGAGACAAGACCAGTCACCCTGCAAGAGGAGAGAGAGCATCAGTGAGTAGTCTTTATTACAGGAGGGGGCGGAGACAAGACCAGTCACCCTGCAAGAGGAGAGAGAGCATTAGTGAGTAGTCTTTATTACAGGCGGGGGGCGGAGACAAGACCAGTCACCCTGCAAGAGGAGAGAGAGTAGCAGTGAACGGTCTTTATTACAGGAGGTGGTGGAGACAAGACCAGTCACCCTGCAAGAGGAGAGAGAGCATTAGTGAGTAGTCTTTATTACAGGCGGGGGGCGGAGACAAGACCAGTCACCCTGCAAGAGGAGAGAGAG
>NW_017307932.1:212814-215779 GCF_000935625.1 Nanorana parkeri | reverse complement strand
GGGAAGGGGGGGGGGGGGCCCCCTGATGACCTCTCTCTGAGCCATGAGTAAGGATGCCAAGATCCCAAAGACTTCTTTTGTGCATTTGAAGTCGTCTCTACACTGTGTAGACTGGGGATTAGAGTTGTCGTCGCCTACACCTGCAATGTAATGGGGCCGCCTCACACCCCCAGGCCCCATAGCAGCTGCCTGGTCACCACATAGGTTGGGTGTGGGTGGACCAATCTGGTAAGGGGGCAGGGTCTGTGCAGGACCGCTGGGTTAGTAGGCGGGCCTGAGACTCAGTGGGTGGGGTTAACTACGTCCCTTGGACTGGGACTGAATTGTTAGTAAGTATGCAATGCTCTTAAGCTGGCCATACACATGGCAATTTTAAGTCAATTTCAGCCACTTTCCATCCACCTGGAATTGCAAATATTCAATTGCTGACTTTCTGGCAATTACTGTCAATCTACGGCCCGCGACTTCCATCGACCATCAGAATTCGGTCAAAAATGTAAATTGGACAATAAATTTACGGCTTCAGACCATTTATTTATTTTTATTTTTTTTTAGGATTGAATCGGAAACAAAAAAAAACGCTGCGGAGATTTTTCTGCCGGGTTTCAGTTTCGGTCCCATCTTCCATCTCTTTAGGCCCCGTTCCCACTGCGCGATATGCAAATCGCGCGTTTGTCGCGCGATTTGCATATTGCGCGACATCGCGAGATTTGCCGCGCGATGTCGCGTTCAAGCTTGCATTGAGCAAGCTTGAATCGCGGCTAAATCCGCTCCAAAAAGGGTCCTGCTGTAGCGACACACGACCCGCGACAGCAGGACCCTTTGCCCCATTGGATTGCATTGGAGCGCGATATCGCGCGGTAATTTGCCGCGATATCGCGGGAATTACCGCGCGATAAATCGCTCAATGTGAACGGGGTCTTAATCTTTCGATCTAAAACTTCATTTTATGTCTTCCATTGATTAGTGATTTTGAAAAGTACAGAATTTAAAAGTTGGATTGTCCAATCACATTTCAACGCGTCTGACCGGCTTTTGACTAAACAATAAGAAATCTAAAACCACATCGGCGTGCCGGACTAATTCGTCAGCCACCGCAGGCCTTGCAATCCCATTGTATACAAACCCTGATAGCAAGCAATTGAGCTGCAAGTTTGATAATGACTCGCTAAACTATTGCAGACTTGCCGAGCTGCACAATTTTGTTGCGCAATTACAGCAAGTCCGCATTGCGAGTCTCCAGACCAGCCAGTTTGCAGAGCTCTCGCTAAGACCGGCAGGACTCTTGCTGTAGACTTGCCGAGCAAAGAGACGAGACCAGTAACCCTGCAAATGGAGAGAGAGCATCAGCGTGTAGTCTTTATTACAGGAGGGAGCGGAGACAAGACCAGTCACCCTGCACAAGGAGAGAGAGCAGCAGTGAGTAGTCTTTATTACAGGAGGGGGCGGAGACAAGACCAGTCACCCTGCAAGAGGAGAGAGAGCATCAGTGAGTAGTCTTTATTACAGGAGGGGGCGGAGACAAGACCAGTCACCCTGCAAGAGGAGAGAGAGCATTAGTGAGTAGTCTTTATTACAGGCGGGGGGCGGAGACAAGACCAGTCACCCTGCAAGAGGAGAGAGAGTAGCAGTGAACGGTCTTTATTACAGGAGGTGGTGGAGACAAGACCAGTCACCCTGCAAGAGGAGAGAGAGCATTAGTGAGTAGTCTTTATTACAGGCGGGGGGCGGAGACAAGACCAGTCACCCTGCAAGAGGAGAGAGAGCATTAGTGAGTAGTCTTTTATTACAGGAGGGGGGCGGATACAAGACCAGTCACCCTGCAAGAGGAGAGAGAGTAGCAGTGAGTGGTCTTTATTACAGGAAGCACCAAGCAGACATTATCTGCTGATCCCGGAGTTCAGCTTTAATCATTGGTAGAAAATATTGATTGACTCTATATTAGCACTTTATAAGTTGCAAATGTTTTCAGTCTGGACTGAGCGCTGACTCAGGTGTTTTGTGATGGTTGATTGGCTCCCTGTTGGTAGAATATTTGTGCTTATTATTTGTGAACATTGTAATGAATGATGTATATACAGTATACTCCATATGGGGCAGAGATGACTTCTGACTGCAGGGAGTTGGATGAAGGGAGATTGATTTTATGGCCCTGTGCAGACCTACGCGATCCGGGATTGCCGTGCGGCCCCAATTGATTTCAATGGGGTGACATCCGCGCGGCAATCGCAGAAAAAAGGTAATCTTGTAAAATGTACCTTTTTTTTTTTGCGTCGCATGACTCGCGGCTGTTTTAGCTTTCGTGTTCGGAAGCACGGGCGGAATCCCGCACGATCCACCGGGTGCGACTGGGGTGCCATTAAAAAAAATGACACCCACAGCGCGATCGGTGCACACCTAGGCGACTCCTGACCGCGCGGCAATCCGTATGAAAGCTGGTTGGTCTAGAGTGGGTGTTATTGTCTTGTTCCATTGGGTAGAATTTCCTCCACTTCCTGTCTAGGTGCCCAAAGTAAGGGGAAATTTTAAATGAGAACTATTTAGAGCCGTGACAGGATCGAGAAGTGAGCGAACGCCTATATTTGTTCGCTCACCTCCCGATCTACTGAGCCGACCTGTGACAGTCTCATTGTCACAGGTCGGCTAGAACTATGAGGTGAGGGAAAAGCACCCCCCCCCTCATAGTTCTCCTTTAAGGAATAGGTGACCCCATTTTGGAGGTCTCCATTTCTGCTGTCAGATTTTAAACATCAGCTGGAAAGGGAACACAGTATGACATTTCAGGAAGTACTATTGCCATGGTTGCAAGGGAGAGCACTTCTTTAAATCTGTTGTTAGCAGACTTCATTGGGGAAAGGAATGGACACGTTCAGCAACATTAAATCATAAAATGTCTGTAGCTGTGGAACATATTGATAACGACGTAAATCTCTCCCCCCCCCCCCCTCTCCGCCAGCCGTGTACC
>NW_017307932.1:212095-212605 GCF_000935625.1 Nanorana parkeri | reverse complement strand
AATGTGACTTGTTTTGCTGCAGCAAAGGCACCTTTTTTCCCCCCCTTTGCGTTTCCTCCGTTCAGGGTCGCGCCGACCAGGATGAGCCGAAATCCGTTTTGTGCGTTTTTGATTAATTATCTGGCATATACATATGGAAATAATTGAACAATGGTCCCCACCGGGGAATAGGTCGAGCGGAGGAATGAAAAATGATCCCTCTCGGAGGTGACGGAGCCGTGAAATGTAACAATGTGGAATTGTCTTCCGTGTGGCGGCCGCGGATTGCGCGCCATCATTGTGACAATTAGCTCCTCGTTATTCCACGGGCGCGAAAAAGCCCGTCTCTGCGTACGGGGGGGGTCGATACGCAGCGGTCACCTCCCATAGAAGACAAGTGATTACGATTGTTCTTCCGATTCTCATCGAAGGATTGAACGCTCCGTCACTGACAGTTCTTGTTTCGTGGTAGAAATGAAAACCCCACTTAAGTAACTTCGCACCTTTAAAAAAAAAAAAAAAGCCGGGAAG
>NW_017307932.1:211090-211659 GCF_000935625.1 Nanorana parkeri | reverse complement strand
TTCTGCAGGTTTAGGTGATTGCGAAATTCCAAAATTCCTGCTTTTTTTGATCAAAGTCTGACATCTGCCATCAAATTGTGTAAAGAAAATGTCAACATTTTACCAAAATTCATCCAATTTTTATTACAAAATTTTGTATTGTGAAAGTCCTTTTACTTTCACTGTAATTATGCCGAGTTTACGACGAGATCGAATCCCGCAAAACATTTTCAAGGCATTTTTGGTTACTTTGTTGAACATTAGCCGCTTTTTCGCCGCTGTTGGAAGATTTGTCACTTCTCTAAAGACCATTTGCCAGCCCGGATGTAACCGCAGATTCGCCAGACTGAGTCCCATTCGCCGCTGTCTGCCCAGAATCTGCAGTTCTATTCCCGATTGTGAATCCGAGACTCTGTAACATTCGCCGTGTGTAAATGGCCGGAGTAACATTCGCTCACACCGATTTGTTTTTATTTAGATTCTCATTCGCTGTTTTCATGGCAGGTCCGTTCCTGATGTATTGGATACCCTGGAGTTTGGGTTTTAGTCTGACATCCTCATTTGCATGAGCTGCTCCCCCCCCCCCCACC
>NW_017307932.1:209805-210169 GCF_000935625.1 Nanorana parkeri | reverse complement strand
CTCCGGGCGGGCTCGTTGGCGTCCGGGGGAGGGGGGGGGGGGGGAGACTCATAAATAATATTGAGGGTAATTGCCCCGACCTCGACCTCCCATTTATAGATCTGCCCCCATAGGTGGCCCAACGTCATCAACCGCACAGATTTGCGCTGGATGCTTAAAATACAGCAAACATGAGCCGTCGTGAGTGCCGGGGGCAACTTCATAAAGAGGCAAAATGGCCGAAATCGATATTTTCCCATTAAGAAATGTTGAATTATCAATTTCGACCTTTTAGTGGCGGCCCCCGGCGGGATTCGTTTCCATTCACACTTTGAATGCCTTACATACTGAGGGGCGTTCTTTAATTGTCACCTGTGTGTGTGTG
>NW_017307932.1:204390-209587 GCF_000935625.1 Nanorana parkeri | reverse complement strand
AACACTTTCATGCTTCCCTGCAACTGTCTTTCCCGAGGTTGACGTGAGCTGCACTGTGCGAAATTGCCAGTCAGAGTCAGGTTAGTCTCATTCTATCAGTCCAAAGAGGCTCCCATCATAGAGTGAGAACGTACCGAGCCACGATGGTGCAACCTGATAGATCCACAACCTGTTGATTGTAGGCTTCTGCAGAGTCCTTGATCTCTAGACTTGATCTCAGTCTCTCCCAGTGATCAATCTGCTGCAGGGAGGAGGAAGCATTTCCTCAATCCCCCTTCCCCAGTGATCAGTCTGCTGTAGGGAGGAGGAAGCATTTTCCTTCTCCCCTTGAGGTTTGGACTACTGCAGAGAGACCACTGCTTCCATTCAAAGTGCAAGAGCCCATCTTTACAGCATGCTGGCAGTGACAGGCTTTCCTTCTCCATGGATATGCCCGCTGCAAAAACCGCCAGACTTTGCACACATTTTGTTTTGAGAGACTTTATTGGAATGCTTTCAGCGGATTTAGCAAAAGTTCTTTCCCTGTATCCCCGGCTCTGCTAATATGATATACTGCAGTCCCCCCCCCGTCCCCCGGTCTATAGTATTGCTGGAAGAATTCATCATCGTTGTACTCATACTGAGCACACATTGGCAGCTGGATCCACTGGATCAGAATTATGTTGATATTTTGTCTTCATGTAACAGAAATGTTGATTTCCCAACAACAATCGCACTTCTAGAAGAGGCAGAAAAAGATGAATGAAGCTTGTGCTGTGACTTTGGTGTGCGGTGTATTGTGCGGCAATGCCAGACACAGCCGGGGTGCAGGGGGTGCGCCGTGATTAGAATTCAGTGGATGAGAGTGTCTGCGATCCCAGAGCATTTCCTCGGGGGGTCCGCACTTGTAGAGCAGACAGAGGGTAGTTATTGTGATATATGATTACCAGGAGAGAGAGAGAGATGGATGGGAAGAGAAAAGGAGATATCCCTGACCTCCATACATCATGGCAAAGTGACAGGGTCTCTTACATCTCCAACCCAGTTATACCCCCTGACTTGACCTCCTCATCAGGTACAAGTGGCAATTGCCCACCAAGGCCTGAGTAGTGCGTGCTGCGAGGAGGTCACATGCTCTCCCGTACATGCAAACACCACATATTTTTAATGAAGCAGCGGGGACACTGCGACTATAAACAGGTCAGTGGTTGGGGTTGTGCATTGGGTGAGCCCAGCCAGGGATCTCAGTGCTGGGAGAAGCAGTCACATCCGGACCTCCCCACCCGGCTCTGGAGCACACGGAGCCATACGTTGCGTGTGATGCAACGTCTCCCGGAGCTCGTTCTTCAGTCACGGCCATTTAAACAATTCCTCCAAATAGAGCAGATGATACTTTAATGTGTATTTGCGGTAATAATGGAGGCGCAGTTATTATATAAAGGGGTAAATGAAGTGTATCTGTTTCCCCCAGCGCTGACACTTTAATGGAATGTAATTAAACCGGAGCGACACTTTTATCCTTCCACCTAAACACAATGAAACGTAAATGAGGAATAAACAGACACACAATCTGGGCTGTAAACACCACCGGCAATGACAGGCTCGTCTCCTCGCTGTGCAGAGACCCCCCAATAACTGCGGGAGACTGAAATCCTGAAATACTCTGCTCTGCTGGAGGACTCTGCTCCTTCCTCTATAACTCTCCTCTCCTGATATACTCTGCCGGAGGACTCTGCTCCTTCCTCTATAGCTCTCCTCTCCTGAAATACTCTGCTGGAGGACTCTGCTCCTTCCTCTATAACTCTCCTCTCCTGTAATACTCTGCTCTGCTGGAGGACTCTGCTCCTTCCCCTATAACTCTCCTCTCCTGGAATACTATGCTGGAGGACTCTGCTCCTTCCTCTATAACTCTCCTCTCCCGAAATACTCTGCTGGAGGACTCTGCTCCTTCCTCTATAACTCTCCTCTCCCGAAATACTCTGCTCTGCTGGAGGACTCTGCTCCTTCCTCTATGACTCTGCTCTGCTGGAGGACTCTGCTCTGCTGGAGGACTCTGCTCCTTCCTCTATGACTCTGCTCTGCTGGAGGACTCTGCTCCAGGTTCCCCTTTGCTCAGACGTCCGTAGAGTTCATATACGCCGTAAAAATAACATTTGGTAGATGAACAAATCTGATTCTGAATTTCAGAAGAATTCTTGTTTATAAATATTTGTGAAGTCGGCGGACATTTTTCCCGGTGGAAGATCTTTGGCTGCAGTTTCGGTTTTGAGGAAACGTCTGCGTTGGATTTCTTTCTGTTTTATTTGTACTTTTCTCTTTGTTTTGACTTCAATAAATTCAGAAGATTCTACAAAACAGAAATGTCCTTTTAATTATCGCTCTTTGCTAATAAAGCTGGGGAGGGGGAGGGGCTATGCGGCCCGTGTCTGAGAATGATGCCCTGTTCACACCGAAGCATTTGGTTAATGCGCGCGCATTTCACATGCATTGCGATAAGATTCTGAATGGGTCGCAGCGCACCAAAGATGCTGCATGTGCACTTTTCTTAAGGCTGGGTTCACACCTAGGCGTATTGAATATGCTCGTTTGTGGCGCGTTTTTACAAAAAACGTGCGACAAACGCGCGTTTCCGAGGGCTACTTGGCTGTATCCCAATGAAAACGCGAGACCAAAACGCCCCAAAGAAGTACATGTACCTTTTCAGGCGTAGGCCGTTTTGTAGCCCATTCAGACGGGCTGAAATACGGAAAGGTGTGAACCATACCCATAGAAAACAATGGGATTTTCAGGTTTGAGCGTTTTGTAGAGCGTTCGTAGAGCGTTGAACGCGCTACAAAACGTACAGGTGTGAACAGGGCCTAACACAACAACACAGATTATTGACATTGTTGCAACAATGCAGTGTACACATTCTGCGCATTTGTGGTATCACCTGGTAATAACGCAATGGGCCCTTAGGTGGATCGGCTTAGAACGGGGCAGCACATGGCGCTTCCCTTATACCAATATTTAATAAATAATTTCCAAGGACACTTTGCTGCTGAATGAGTGACCCGACCTAGTTCCCATTGCCTTCCGCCATCATTCATGCACATGGCTCAGTGGTGGGGGTGGGGTACCGCAGACGCCTCCAGTGCTGGATGATCAGAGACAGAAAAGGTGCAATAATCTCTCCGATTTCCTCACCGATGAGCCTCACCTGGGGGTGTCGGGGGGACCCAGTGGACGTGTTACAACTTTAGCCGCACAAATGTATCAAAACTTGTAGCAATGTTATTGTTCAGAACAGAGAGAGTAACTTTATGGACTCCAGACATTGATTGCATTGTGCTCCGGTGATCTGAGTTGCAGGCACAACGCAAGGCTATAGTAAATCCTATTGCTGTCTATGCGTCCAGGTGACGCCAAGACATTGCGTTGTTGTGCACTTGGGGGGAAATCTAGACATGCTGCCTGTGTTCCGGCGTGCGTTGATGGGTCGCAATGCGCCGCTGCATTATAGAATTACAAAAAAATAAGTATATAAAGGAAGCAAAAGTTGCGATCGGTTTTAGCAGGGCATTGCAGCGCACCAATACAGTGCACACGTGTTATATTCACTATAATGTGCACTTTTCCATGAGAATGAGCCCTAAAGTCACCCTGTCACTCACTCATGAAAATCTTAAAGGAGAACTATGGGGTCAGGGCTTTTCCCCATAGTTCTCCTAGGGGTAACAGGAGGACACAAACTAGCGTCCTCCCGTCACTCTGGGCTCAGTATACCGCAAGCCTAGGGTGACTCGCCTCATAGTTCTCCTTTAATAGCAGTAGATGATGTATTGTACTCCTCTCCGACAGCCCGCGTCTACTATCTCCCCTCCATTTCTTTGTTCCTTGCTGCACATTGTGGTTTCTGCCTCCAACCACTATGCCACTGCTGTGTTGTAATAACCGGAGGGTGGAACCACAGCACTTGGCGGGGGGGAAGCAGACATCCGACATTCCCGGAAGTGTTGAATGATGAGTCTGATGGAGATTGCATGCAGTACTGTAGAGGTGAGTTGGACATACTTTCCAAGCCAGGACTCAGTTGAAGGAGAACTATGGGGTTAAGTCTTTTCCCCATAGTTCTCCTTGGGGTAACGGGAGCACACAAACTAGCGTCCTCCCGTCACCCTAGGCTCAGTATATAGGGAGCTACAGCTCGCGGTATACTGAGACGCCGCAGCTGAAGCGGATCCCGACAATTGTGCCGGGATCCGCCCAGCTGCGTGAGTGACAGCTGGCTCTGCCTATCTACTATTGGGATGCCAAATTGTCCTGACAAATCCGGGACTTTGGCATCTATGGTATGATACTTCTTCTGTCTGGAGGAAGTTACATTTGGATGACGAGATAACTTTAAAGGTCAACTATATCAAACTAAATACATATAATCTATGAATGTATGTTATAGGATACCTCATTTCTTATGTGTGTACGGGCTCTTGAAGTATCCATCGTGCCTGGTGAGAATTGTACAGATTCGGCTGATTGCCTGGAGCGGGCCGCCAAATGCTGCCTATTCATACATTCTATAGACTCAGGTGAGTCATCTATACGGCCCTACGTATCCCACGTGCACATGACGAGCGGCTGCACTCTGTTGATGTTTCATGAATTTTATATTATGGAAGATGCAACGGGAGGAGGTGGAGCACCCCAAAGTGGGCGGGATTAGCGGGAGCGGGATTATGGTGGCAAGTCCAAGAAGGCCGCAGGTGAGTCAGCCAACCAAACTCCACCTGTGACGGGAATAAGTCATTGGGTGTGAGGGGAGGCGAGTGGTTCAGGAGGAGGAAATCTCTGCGATGAATTGTTCTCGAACTTATCCTTTGTGACGACCACGATCATGCGTTCTCATATGAAGCACGTTACCGCGCCCGCCGCACGCAGTACCGGCGAATGTTCCTTTATGTGATTACTGAGACACTTCATGAACCCCTTTCCAGCTCCTCATTTGCATCTTGTTAGCGCTCTGCTTTCAGAGAGGAACACGGGGGTCCGGCTCGCCACAAGATGGAGAAGAATCCGCACGTAGACGAGTCGCTGTATGTGGAAAATGCATTTCACCGCACGCTTCACTAGGGCTGCAGCTAACGATTATTTTCATAATCGATTAGTTGCCCGATTATTTTTTCAATCAATCGATTTGTTGATAAAAAATAAAATTATCTCTCTCTCTCCCCCCCTCCCC
>NW_017307932.1:199542-204364 GCF_000935625.1 Nanorana parkeri | reverse complement strand
TCTCTCTCCCTCTCTCCCCCCCCAACTAATTGATGATTGCAATCGTTGCCAACTACTGTCATTACCGATTAGTTGTTGCAGCCTTCACATAGATGAGGATCTGACCTCATACCAGAGTAATAACAACAAATCATTACAACAGATTATTTCTGATTTGATGAAAAGTTTAATGTAACAATGTAACATTTCTTCTAGTTACATATGAGAGGCCATCGAGGTCATCCATAGAGACCAGTCAATGTATTCACAGAGGGGGGATTTGGGTGTAGAGGAAGGACTGTCCACCTTTTGTAGTACCGCCATATGGAATAAGCATTCATATAGCACCAACAGTATGTGCAGCGTTGTACAAACACATCAGCACCTGTCCTCAAGGAGCTTACAATCTAAGGTCCCCATCTTTAGACCGGAAACAAAATATCCTACCTGCATGTCTGTAGTGTGGGAGGAACCAATGCAACCACAGGGAGAACATACAAACTCCATGCAGAGAGTGTCCTGGCTGGGATTTGAACTGGGGACCCCCAGTGGCGCAAGGCAGAAGGGAGCTGATAGCTTCCTGTGCTGACTGTTATCAGTTACATTGTTCCAGCTCTCCTCTGTGAACTGCAGAACACCTTCCTTCAATGTCACGGAGAAGAGGAAAGGCGGGGCTGTTCTGTAGCCCTGTCCTAGGGTGACAACACTGCTCCTCTAGTACAATAAGTGAGCGTTGTCACCCTAGGACAGGAAGTGTGTTACTGGCAGGATCACCAGAGAATATAAAAGAGAAAAATCCTGAAAATAAGAAAACTAATGAGGACTGCGAGCTGCAATATGTGACATTTTTGTTCTCGGGTTTGGATAGACGCTCCGGGGTGTGTCTACTGCAACGCAAACTAGGCATTTGCCTAGGGCGGCACTTTCCAGGGGGGGCGCCAAAAAATGCTGCCCTCCAAAAAATTATATTATAAATGATTCATAAATGACTGCCAGTTCTCCTGGACCTGGTGCGTCTATGACTGGGGGACCAACGTGTCCACCTATGCCGCCTACTCCTACATATATGCCGGCGGCAGCTCCTTCCTCTTCCCGGTCAACATGCTGTGCTATGTATTGGTGTGTGTGACTTTCAAACCGGCACCCAAATCTCTGACTTCAGGCAGCGGAGGAGCTTCCGCAGGACCCCGGGGCTGAGATGCAGAGGGTCATCGTGCTCATCGGCACCTCCGTGGTGGTGAGTCCGGGAAAGTGCGGCCTATAAGCTCCGTGCCGGTTATGTCTCTAGGGCAGGGCAAGCTACAGAGCCCAGCGGCCGAGTCAGAAGATGGGTAACTGAAGAATTAGAGGGCCCAGCATATGAAGGCAGAAGATCCGGTGTTGCAGCTGCAGAACTAGAGACTACCACAGCCGGGCAGGAGAGAATGGTTATCGTAGCTGCAGAACTAGGGAGCCCATCAAGCCAGGAATGTAGAAGGCGGCTATTGCAAAGGTAGAACTAGAGCGCCACGCTACGTTGATAGCGCAACCTGTCAGAACCTAGATACACCGCGCGCGCTGAATCCCGCGACTGACAGGTTCAGGGCCGGTGCTAGGATTTTGGATAGGCAAAGTTGCATTTTTGCGCCCCCCCCGACCCCCTGTAGCGCGGGGCCTGCTCCCTATCAGCTTTGTGTCCTCCCGTTACCCTAAGGAGAACTATGGGGAAAAACACTGACCCCATAGTTCTCCTTTAAACAGGAAGGGGTGGGACTAATCTAGATTAGGAATGGGGGGGCGGGTGCTCGGGTTTAGTCTTGCCTAGGGCGGCACAAAACCACAATACACCACTGTAGACGCTCGCATGGTTAGAGCTTTCCTGTTTAATGCCAAAAAACGTCACGGGACGGTGGGATTGCGTGCGCACATCTGGATGTTTACAAGTGTCCATGGTCCTATTAGACCCGAGGGGGGAGGGGGGGCTTTATGAATGTGAGAGGCGTACGTTGTGCTTGTACGCGGTCAGTCCTAACAAGCTGACACAGTGGGAATTTTCGGAGACATGATTACAAGATGGCAGCTTCGTATCTCACGCCTGTTGTGTCTTCCGTGGCCCATTTCTAATCGCGGCGAAAAACGTCTTCAGGGTCCGTCTTCCTTAACGAGGGTGAAAAAAAAAATAGGGACTCAAGGCCAAAGTCTGAATCATTTCTATGATGTGCGCGACTTGGAACTTTGAAACGATTCCAAATCCGATGAACATAAACAGCGCGGAGGATGAGGAGATGTTTTGGCTGGGGCCGGGCGCTGAGAAGCCAAAGAGGGGCCAGCGGGACGCAAGTTTAACGCGATCCGCTGCAGCCCGCCATGACTAATGCGCGTCGTGTCCGATTTTGTTTGCAAATTTAATGGATCCAGATTTGGTTCTGGAGTCGTGTGTTGTGAACTTTCCACGGTCCAGACACCACAGAGTCTGAGTCATACCAGCACCGCCGCCAGCAGTCAGTTGCGCTGCTCGGGGCAAGGCTCTGATTGGGCACGTCTGCCATGATGTCACCGTAAAGGGCGGGCCAAGGGGACCGTTAATGCCGAAAGGCTGCTATGCGTGGGATACGTCACTTTCATAAAGTGCTGGGGACTTTTTTCGTTGGCGTGACGGCCATTTATTTCTGGACTGCACCCCATGCACAACGGTCTGCTGCGTCGTGGTGCAATCAAATGCATGTGCGTCTATCTGACCTCCGTCCTTCCCTTCAGTCTTCTATCTGACCTCCGTCCTTCCCTTCAGTCTTCTATCTGACCTCCATCCTCCCCTTCAGTCTTCTATCTGACCTCCATCCTCCCCTTCAGTCTTCTATCTGACCTCTCACCACAGCAAGTAGAGAATCGCATAGAAACTCTCAGAAAATATGGCGGTTCGCTCCGTATTTGGGACGCGGTCGGAAGTCGGTGTCTGTCAGCGTTCCGTCTGGTTCTCCTCGCCGCTCTCATCCAGCGATGACGCCGCTCGTTTTATCTGCCAAAATGACCCCAAAGGGGGGCAGAGACCGCGCAGTCCATGTACAAAGGTGTGCGTCCTGGCCAAGAATCCGCCGCTTGCCCTTTAAATCGGAGGCGGGGCCGGGGGGGCGTGCCGTGGAATTAAAGCGGCGACGGCGGCTTCAGATTAGTTTTTGTCTTATGACAAGTTAAAGGGATTTTAATTGTAAGGCACAAAGCTCGCCGGCCGCGTCCCAGCATGCGGCTTTCACAAGAAAGAGCCAAGGGGCGGATTTCACAAGCTTGGCTGCACCGAGACGCAGCCGCCTTCGCCATGGAAGGTCCGTGAGACGCGGGCCCGAGCGACCGCCGACACAACGCCGCCCTCCTTCCGGGCTCTGAGGGCTGCGGGGGATCGTACAGCTGAACATACAGAATCCATTGAAGATGAAGTTTAATCTGCTTCTATTCTGCCTTCCGTGGTACCTCCCCTCCCCCATTGACATGCTAATGCTGCACCTCAGTGCTGTTGATTTCCGGCAGCCTCTTTGCAGCCACTTCCTGCCTACATGCACTCCAGCCAGTGGCGTCACAAGGGGGGGGGTGCGGCCCACACTGGGTGACACCATCATGACTGGCAGTCATTTTGGTGTCACCCCCCTCAGTAAAGACGGGCACTTGGTCATGGACCGGGAGCCCGACAGTGTCAGGAGAGAGGAGGGGACCCGGGGCCATCCCTCAGGTTGAGCATCCCCTCCTCTCTTTGCCGGGGGCGTCCATGGAGACATGGACAGAGCGTTGTCACCCTATAACAGGAAGTGACTGAGCAAGGACCACCATGGCAGGATCTCCAGGCAATATTTTAGTGCAAAGTGCCTTTCATTGGGTTTGCTCAGCAGCAAAGGGAAGGGATTTTCTTAGTTCCAGGGATGAATACGGCTCATGGGGCAATGATGAAGGCAATGGGGGGGAGGGGACCGGCCCGGGTCATAGAACTGCACGGAGGGGCTTGGTGATGTCACCAGCCAGGTCATGTGACACTGCAACTCGCCACCATCCTTTACAATGTGACAGCGCGGTGCGGGAAAGGTTTGAACTTGTCTTGCTGGGATGTGTCAGGACGTGAGAGTTCCGGGCTGCTCGCCGGACCGCTGCCGCCTCAGGGACCGCCCCCTTTTCAGGAAGGTAAACAGCGCTGGCATTTGACGAGCAGATTCATTGTTTGATTGGCTTGTTTGTTCCAGAACAGGATTTGCCGGAGAACCAATTAACTCTTCTGTGACCGAGAGGAGCCAGAATCTGATCCATATATAAAGTCTACACCGACCACCAATGTAAGGGGCCCTTCTACACCGACCACCAATGTAAGGGGCCCTTCTACACTAATCCTGATTAGTGACGCTCATCGGATTGGTTGTGTAACTTCCTCCGGTGCCTCTCAGCAATGTCTTCCTAACCTCCGGCAGAGACGCTTCTTTCCGTTGTCCCCGATAGCGGGATGAATCTCCCCCGCGGAGCCGTGTCCCCGGGGCTTCTGCCTGGACAGAGACAGACGGAGCTGAAAGTAAGAAAGATACAAAAGACGCTCAACATCCAGGAGAATCCTCCCAATCTATAACAGGGGGGCCGAGCGTTCCCCTCTCATCATTACTGTGACCCCGAACAATGAAATTTCACAGAAGCTTCAGCAAGTTTCTGGCATTTTCAATCAAATAAAAAACAAAAACAAATCTGCAGCTTTTTAAAAAAATATAATACCCAATGATCCTGCCATGGTGGTAAAAGTCCAGGCACTTCCTGTATGGGGTGACAACGCTTTGTTTGTGTCTCCCAATTGTGCTCCTGCCTTGTCACCTTCTCACACAGGGCTTCCCTGCCTGGTGAA
>NW_017307932.1:199285-199512 GCF_000935625.1 Nanorana parkeri | reverse complement strand
TAGATCTATTAGAAAAGGTGCTGCATGTGAATGCTTACAGCAGCCTATTCTTCCCTATGAGAGGGTTTGGCTGCACCCTGTCGCAAGCACACCTGAACTGCACATCTGGGTGGGTACAGTGTCCGCGTCCTAAGTGCGGACACCCGTACCCCCCCGCACGGGTGACAGAGGACAGAGTACAGCCCATGGGGAAGAACAGGCTGCTGAGCACAATCGCATACAGCAAC
>NW_017307932.1:197243-198824 GCF_000935625.1 Nanorana parkeri | reverse complement strand
TATTGTGTTAAGCATATATATATATATATATACTGTGCAGTGGCGTAACAATAGCCATAGCGGCAGAGGCGGCTGCTATGGGGCCCGGGGGTTGGAAGGGGGCCCCCCAGGACGTTGCTGAGGCAAATTAAACATAGAACACGTGAAGAGAACACAGTACTGTATCATTACAGGTTGGAGTGGTTGCAGTTGACGGCAACTCTAATCCCCTCTTATGCTGGGCACACACCTTACAACCATCGCAAGACTTTTGTCTTGCGATGGTTGTAAGGTACTTAAAAAAACGTACGATCTTCCTATCTTGCATAGGCAGATCGTACTTGCGATGATCGCAAGCCACGCCCCCTGAGGGGCGGGCTTCCGATGACCGCAATGCCGAACGGGCAGTGTGCGCTTGCGCACACCGGCCCGTGCGGCTGTTATCGTACGGACATGCCACAAACCCGCCGAACATCGTACGATGCTCGGCGGGTTTTCAAACATGTCCGTAAGTTTAAAGTCGTGCGACCTTACAGTAGTAGAGGTCGCACGGCTTCCACACACCTTACCATCATCGTACGATCGCGGGATTTCCCGCCATTATCGTAAGGTGTGTGGGGACCTTAAAACCGCAGAGACAACTTCAGATGCCCATGAGGAGCCTTTGGGATCTTGGCATTGTTACTCAGTGGGGCCCCCATCACATATTTGCTGTGTGGCCCCTTGATCTGTAGTTACGGCCCTGATACCGTGTATATGTATATATTTTATATATATAAATATATATATATTTTTTTACTTGTGCTGTTAGAATGAGAAACATGTAACAAATATAAAATAGACGTTCTCCTAATACGACTGTAAAGTGGAAATATGCTTTAAATCCTGATTATCGCAGGCAATGCGACCAACCTTTCGCATGCAGCTCAGCAACCCCCCCCACCAACGCATGCATTCGATTTATGGGGCATGTGAGTTCATTTGGCTTGCTTTGCACAATGATCTCCTGGTGGCCAGTTAATTAGCAGCACAATGTGCGCACAGCTCGGTGCTGACACGGTGCCCGCTCCCCGATCTGTTTACCAATATCAGCCGGTCACCTTTTGTTTTTACGTCTCTTTTGATCCGCAGCAGCGTTCAGTTCATGAGCACCAAATCCGCCTCTGAAGTGGGAAGCCCCGAAGGGAAGCTGCGTTGTAGAGTCGGCCATAGACGCCTAAAGGGGAGTTGGTCACGTGTGCCAGGCAAAAACAAACATTCATATGTACGTCGTCTAGTTCCTCTGAGTGCTGGCAGTATGGCCGTGTCTCACCTTCTTTCATATCCCTTTGTGATTATCTTTTGATCCTGCCAGTGTTCAGTGGTGTGTTTTATATAAACCCCAGGGGGGCGGCCGACTACGCTTTTTAGCCGCCACTGAAATCGCCTGTGCGTTGTCAGCCCTGTGCTGTGCCAAGTGAAGACCAGCCCCTGCAGCCACTTCCCCCTCCAGCTTTTGGAGCATCAGATGTCTATGGTCACATATAGGCAGATATCTCCCTTGATGTGAAAGGGGGCTCTGATGTGACATTGATGTGGAAGGGGGGCTGAGATGTGAATGGG
>NW_017307932.1:191135-197001 GCF_000935625.1 Nanorana parkeri | reverse complement strand
TTGTTCACGTGACTTACACTGCGTCTCCATGCGTTCAATCGCTGATCCCAGCGGATGTGCACGCTGCAGCATTTGCCCCATTAGCAATGCTCTCCACAGTCATGAAATTAATCCTCTGCCCATGAAAGCGCCAGATGCATTGGTTCAGAGGAATCGATCCAACGAGAGCGCCATACATGCGTTAAATTCTCGCTCTCACAAGCCCCACCCTCTGCCGTGTCTTAAAGCTCTCCTGATAGTAGGGTTGCCACCTGTCGGGGATTCACCCGGACAGTTCATATTGGGGTCCTGTGTCCAGCCCTGGTGAGAGCCCGCACAGTCCATCTCAGAGCCCACGGAGTCCACATGAGAGCCCGCACAGCCCATCTCAGAGCCCACGGAGTCCACATGAGAGCCCGCACAGCCCTGGTGGGAGCCTGAACAAGCCACCTGAGACCCTGGAGACAGGGTGCCACCCCGGAACAACAGAGTTTTTTATTATTGTATTATTATTATTATACAGGATTTATAGAGCGCCAACAGTGTGCGCAGCGCTTTGCAATATAAGGAAGACATTACAATCACAAGACAAGATGGTAAGGAGGGCCCCGCCCCTGAGAGCCTACAATCTAAAAGAGGAGGGGCCAGTGATACATGAGGAGGTAGCTGTGTGGGGATGAATTGTTTGAGAACGTGATGGATGAGCGGTTAGGTTGAGGTGGGATCGGCTTCCCTGAAGAGATGAGTCTTTAGGGATCGCCTATAGGCAGTCAGAGTGGGAGACAGACGGACAGGTTTGGGGTAAAGAGTTCCATAGGATGGGAGAGACTCTAGTGAAGTCCTGGAGGCGAGCATGGGAGGAGTTGATGAGGAAGATGGAAAGCAGGAGGTCTTGGGATGAGCGGAGGGAACGGTTAGAGTGATACTTTGAGACCAGCTTTGAGATGTAGCCGGGGGCGGAGTTGTGGATGGCTTTGTAATTGTATAATGTATTGCTGGGATTTGTAGTCCTCTACAGCTGGTCATTACTCCCTCCCCTGGCTGCCTCTCCTCGCTCTCGCCTCTATATTCATAATATAATAACAATAAGAATCATAATCACCATTTTTATGAAATAAAATCCTTGTTTTCACCTTTTTTCTCCACCTTTGTTGCATCTCGGTGCTGCTGATCCCCTGCAGCCACTTCCTGTCTACAGGCATTCCAGCGATGGCTTCGTGGCATTTCTCAGGGCGGGTTTCCTGATGGCGACAACAGCAGGCCATGCCTGTGTAATGTGTGTTGAAACAGCAACTTGTAGTCTCCCCTGGTTGCCCATGTGACAGGGTGACAACGCAGGAGCGCAACTGAGTGACAGGAACAGAGCGCTGTCACCCTATAACAGGAAGTGCCTGAACAAGAACCTTTATGGCGGGATCACCTGGGATGATGATTATAAAAGTTGCAGATTTATACAGATTGACCTGAGCAAGTTAAAGATCTTAGTGATTGGGTTTACTTAAAGGAGAAGTATGAGGTGAGTGAAAATCACTCCTCCTCATAGTACGAGCCGACGTGTGACAATGAGACTGTCACAGGTCGGCTCAATAGATCAGGAAGTGAGGGAACACATACCGGCGTTCGCTCACCTCTCGATCATCTCCCTGCAGAGAGTGGTGACTGTCAGTCACAGCTCCCTGCAGGGATCCTATTGCGCTGACTGGGAGGGGGTGGGTACAGCTGGCTCCGCATCTAGATAGGCAGAGCCAGCTGTCAATCACACAGCTGGGTGGAGTGTAATGTCGGGATCCATCCCGGCTGCGGGTGTGTCAGTATACAGGGAGCTGTAGCCCGCTATATACTGAGCCTAGGGTGACAGGAGGACGCTAGTTTATGTCCTCACGTGACCCTGAGGAGAACTATGGGGAAAAGCCCTGACCCCATAGTTCTCCTTTACGGAGCAATGACATTGGATGTCTCTTTTGGTCAATAAGCCCCCGTGTGTGCGGCAGCATTTTGGTTTTTTGTAGCAGTTTGCGCCATTCCGTCTCTCTCAGGGAAGGTGCTGACAGGAGGTAGCGTGTGGTCACTCACAACGCTCGCTGTAGAAGGCCAAGTTCATTAGTCTCCTCCGTGGGCTCCTCTCACCTGGATCGTTTCTCACACAATGTTGCCGTGGGTGAAATCTGCCATCTGACCACCGAGATTGTTTCCAGCAGACTTCATGCAGACGGCGTATAACCTTTCCTGTCATCCCGCTCGCGTCTGAGAACAGCGAAATAATGGAGTGTTGTCTTCCGTGTTTTGCTATATTACCCCTTTAAATCTGCCTCCATGTAAACCCGCCGCACTGGACACCTCATCGCATCTCCATGACCAGAACTGCTTGCCTGGGCCAGATTTAAAACTACACTGCGGGCACATAGACTTCCATTGAAATATATTCCTCCAAAGCTGCAAAACATATAAATCCACTTTGGCATTTGGTGCATACAGATATTACCTTGTAAAAACAGCAGTGATATCATCAACATAAGCTGTGTAGAGAGAAGAGGTGTAGGAGGAGCCCAGCAGGCCCCGCCCACTACTGGAAACTACAGGAGGGGGCAGAGTCAAGACCAGTCACCCTGCACAAGGAGAGAGCAGCAGTGAGCGGTCTTTATTACAGGAGGGGGCGGAGACAAGACCAGTCACCCTGCACAAGGAGAGAGCAGCAGTGAGCGGTCTTTATTACAGGAGGGGGCGGAGACAAGACCAGTCACCCTGCACAAGGAGAGAGCAGCAGTGAGCGGTCTTTATTACAGGAGGGGGCGGAGACAAGACCAGTCACCCTGCACAAGGAGAGAGCAGCAGTGAGCGGTCTTTATTACAGGAGGGGGCGGAGACAAGACCAGTCACCCTGCACAAGGAGAGAGCAGCAGTGAGCGGTCTTTATTACAGGAGGGGGCGGAGACAAGACCAGTCACCCTGCACAAGGAGAGAGCAGCATTGAGCGGCCTTTATTACAGGAGGGGGCAGAGACAAGACCAGTCACCCTGCACAAGGAGAGAGCAGCAGTGAGCGGTCTTTATTACAGGAGGGGGCGGAGACAAGACCAGTCACCCTGCACAAGGAGAGAGCTGGAGTGACCGGTCTTTATTACATGAAGGGGCGGAGACAAGACCAGTCACCCTGCACAAGGAGAGAGCAGCAGTGAGCGGTCTTTATTACAGGAAGGGGCGGAGATGTTTTTAACATAATAAGAAATGCAGCGGTGACACTTTAAAGCCCCGTTCACACCAGGGAGTATCCTGAACGTGTGTTGCGTGCGCTTCTCGTAGAAGCACACACGACACACGTTCACTATACTCCCTGGATGGGGCGGTGCTTCGGCAGGCTGGGGGATGCCTCACCCAGCACAGAAGGCACGGCACGTCACTGGCTTCTACGTGCGTTCATGATACGTGCACAAAGCAGCATGCGCTTGTGTTGCCATTACTATAGTGGCACACCAAACGTGGCCGAGCAAATTCAGTTTTTCCCGCCCATTCGCGGAAGACATGTTGCTAAATGTGCGACCTGAACTACTTCATGTTCAGGGATCCAATGGGGATGCGCCAAAAGCAGGAAGCAAAGTCCTACAAACGTGCAGCGTCGTGCGTTCCCTGGTGTGAGCGACGCCTAAAACTGCAACAAGCAAGCGTTTGTTCCCGTGTTTGCTGCGCATCGCCATTGATTTCAATGGGTGCCGCAGGGGCGTCAAAGGTGGGAAAGTAGCTCATGTGGCAAATTCTGCTACAGGCGTCCCGCGCTTTCTTCCCCACACGTTTTGGTGCATCCACAAACTGGAACAACGCACCTTTATCCGGCCACGTTTGGAGTGCTGTTAAGCTGCCCATGCACCTTGAAACTTTTCGTCCGATGATCGAACTTTCCAACTTTCGTACAGCGGCCCCATCCTGCCCCCGATTTATCGCAAGGTTCAATCGGCAGTAATTAAAAGCACCTGGACGAATTGCGTTAATCGACCGCGCGTATTTTCGTCTGCGCATGTGCAGCGTAAATCGTACGAATTTTGACGTACGGAAACGCCACCAACCTTGCGAAAACCGCAGGATCGGCCGAAGTTTTCTAACGCGCTGGATAGTCCAAAAGCTGAACGATTGTACACTGCCCATCAACCATACGGAAAAAAACGGACGCAAACGCGATCGCATGCGAAAATCGCCCGATATTCGTAAGGTGTGTGGGCAGCTTTAACAAGTAATGGCGCCGCAAGCACGTTGCATGTTTTTGACGTGTTTCGTGAACACACGCCGAGGCTCACATTTTTTCGCCGCGCTTGGCGCGTTCGCAGAACATGAAGGTGTGAACGGGGACTTAACGTTGTGTACGGCGGCCTTACTGCTGGTGAATATGATTTTAGCTGCAGAGGAAGAAGAAGAATAATATATAATAATTAATAATATATATTGCGATGGGCGACAGATCGCTGGCGGAGAAAACGAGACTCGCCGGATGAGAAGGAGAGTGCCGGTTCAGTCCTGATCACCGGAATCTCCCGCGCCGTTGCCTTCTGTACAATATCGTCCTCGGGCCGCGCCAATTGGACGTTTCCGTTGTATTGGAGGGGAGAAAAAAAAAAAGCGCAGATTGTAACAGACGAGATTGGCCGGCGGCGGGATTTTGGCGACTGCCGGCGTGGTGCGGGACCAGCAAGCGCGGTCGCGGTTCACAATATCCGTAGCGTCAATCGCCGGCGCCTTTCAGCGCGCTGGACGTTTCCAGGGGTCGGCGGTGTGAAAGAACGACCTGAAAAATCATGGCGCTGCTTATCGACTCTGCTCCCCCCTGACCACACACACTCTGCAATCTGATTGCACAATCTCTGGCAGCACGCGTCACAATCTGATTGGACGATCATTACCCAAAACCGTTGTGTCAGAGGGGCCCCCCGGACTCTGCATATCAATGTCACGGACGGTTGTAGTAGATTGCAGGAGAAGCCAGGAATATCTCACCAGGACCACACACCTTACAATCTGATTGTACAATCTCCTTCCATCCAATGACATTGTATCCAATCCCCGTTCACATTGTATCCAATCAGAGGGCACCTCGGCATAGACGATGGTACAATCAGATTGTATAGTGTGTGGTCAGCGTTGGATCTGCCAATGACTCTGCAGTACGAGCCTCCGCCTGACCGGTTACATATTCATCGTATAGATTCCGCCATGACGCTATTCTGTTCGATTGTACAATCGCATTGTAATGTGCGTAGACGTCACGTGACCCGAGAGTGGGCGGGGTTTCCTTGAGCTTTGAACGCGCACACAGTGAGCACTTGTTGCCGATTTTTTTAGATTGTGAGCTCTGTGGGCCAGGAAGAGCGCCGAAGGCCTGAAACATGTTCTGCGAGTGTAGATTTGGGGAGTTTTAAGCACCGCCCCCTTCGTGCGGAGAGCAGCGCGGGGGAGGGGGGGGGGCGCTCGCTGGGTTGTCTACGGCGGAATGTAAGTAAAAGGAGGCGACGCTCTGACAGGACGCCGGCCGTCTCTCCGGGAGGATCGTGGCAGGTAAACAAATTACGGCGAAGGGAGCAGCGTGTCGCCACGGCAACAGTGCAATTAAATGACTTTACTGTCAGCCGCGATATCAGTTCCCTGTTCAGAGGCGCCGGAGACTCCGACTTCCCTCGCCGGGCGTCACCGAGTTTAGGACAGGCTGGGGGGGTCCCGGTCACCCCAACCAGAAATGTTACAGTTGTCACCAGAACAGGAAGAGGAATTTCCTCAGTCTCCCCTCCCCCCGTGATCAGTCTGCTGCAGGCAGGAGGAAGCATTTCCTCAGTCTCCCCTCCCCCCAGTGATCACTCTGCTGCAGGCAGGAGGAAGCATTTCCTCATCTCCCCTCCCCCAGTGATCAG
>NW_017307932.1:190378-190858 GCF_000935625.1 Nanorana parkeri | reverse complement strand
TCTGCTGCAGGCAGGAGGAAGCATTTCCTCAGTCTCCCCTCCCCCCAGTGATCACTCTGCTGCAGGCAGGAGGAAGCATTTCCTCAGTCTCCCCTCCCCCCAGTGATCACTCTGCTGCAGGCAGGAGGAAGCATTTCCTCAGTCTCCCCTCCCCCCAGTGATCACTCTGCTGCAGGCAGGAGGAAGCATTTCCTCAGTCTCCCCTCCCCCAGTGATTACACTACAACATTGTAACTTTGTATCCAGTCACAGGGTGAGAGGCTGCGGTAGGGGGCTGATCTGTGTCTGACATTTGTGAACACACCCACCAGCATTTACACGACCGTGTCATCTCTGAGCCGGCATCACAGTCCAGGAAGTAGACGGTGACACTGGATGATGCCGGAGCAAAGATGGCGCCGTCATTGTGAAGAGAAAAGCATATGAAGCCATTGTCAGGGGGGAGTCCTGTGATCTTTGCTTGGCATCCATTGAGTACAC
>NW_017307932.1:181098-189638 GCF_000935625.1 Nanorana parkeri | reverse complement strand
AAAAGATACAGGAAGTCAGGGGCTGACTCCGCCCCCGGACTCTTTACTGTGTATATGTTTTTCCGGAGGACACAATTATTGTGGGCACACAGCCGCATTAACAATGAATGCCCCCGTACCACAACGCACACAAGCGGCGCAGTGCCATGTGTTCTCGCATGTGGTGTGGTGTGATGGCGCAGTGTGCGTCCCGCTAAGCCCAGAAGGGGGATATTGACATCTTGCCATATTGTAGGAATTGGCGCATGGACCTTTCCCGCACATACTTGACGCTTCTTGTAATGAGACTTTCCTGATTGAGTGTCACTGCCCACCTTTATTTATATGTTACTGTCATCAATTTTAAGAGAGCCGGCCACCTTACCTTCACAGGGCAGATCTCTTTACAAGGTGAGGCAAATGTCCTCTTAGGCTTGGATGGAAAGCGCTAGATGATGCTGGACGTCCCCTAGCCAGGAAAGGAGGCGGAGCTCTATCTGACCTGCTGCAGCTTCTAATGCACATTGTGAGAAGCTCCCGGCGTGCAGGAGAGGAGCCGGTACAACTGTGCGAGACTGAAGGGGAGGCCGGAGATCTGTCACTGGGCTGGGTGATGTTTTGCGGGGGAGGGGAGAGGGGGGGTGTTAGTGTCAATCATTACATAATTGAATGAAGCAGTGGTGGAGGGAGCGCCATACAGACGCTTTGCTGACATTGGGGGACATGTCCAGTTCAGTTGTGAGTCACCTGGCGCTCATAGACATGAGGTCCTCACCGGGTGCGGGAAGAGGCGCTCATAGACGTGAGGTCCTCACCGGGTGCGGGAAGTGGCGCTCATAGACGTGAGGTCCTCACCGGGTGCGGGAAGAGGCGCTCATAGACGTGAGGTCTTCACCGGGTGCGGGAAGAGGCGCTCATAGACGTGAGGTCTTCACCGGGTGCGGGAAGAGTTAATTTCTAACATTCGCCTGGATTAGGAAATTACTTCTCTGCTGGACATCACTGCCTCACGCTCGCTCTCCCTACCAGCGCCATCGCGCTCATCGAAGCTCGCCGCCTGCTGAACGCTCCTGTCGTTAGGCCATTGTACATTTCCATAATTACCGTGCAATTAAAAGGCGGCGCAGGCAACGAGAGCGATTAACCCGGAAAGAGAGAAGTCGCATCATTAAATCACATGGCACAATGTCCGCCGTGCTGCCGATTCAGCTCATTGGAGGGTCAGATCCTCCGCCCCTTTATCAGGATCCTCCGCCCCTTTATCAGGATCCCGCACCTTTATCAGAAGCTCCACCCCTTTATCAGGGTCACCCATCTCTTTCTCAGGATCTCCTCCCCTTTCTCAGGATCTTCTCCCCTTTATCACAGTCCCCCATCCCTTTTTCAGGACCGTTCTTTTAGGATCCCTGGAACCGCCTCCCTTTATATATAAATGTTTTTGGAATACCTGATTTTGTCTCCTTCACTTTGTGCTCCCTGTAAATGTGAATCATGTGACTCCCTAAACCTAGATGTGAACCAAACCACTGAAATCTCTCACTCTCACTTTAACATGTCCGTGTCATTCCGCCAAATCCCTGGCGATCTTGGCACAGAGGTCCTTGTTCAGCCACTTCCTTGTCTAGGGTGACAACACTCTGTCTCCGTCTCTCATTTGCTCTCCTGCGTTGTCACCCTGTCACATGAGCTCCGGTTGGAGACTACAAACGGCTCCACCGCCATACATTGCCCAGGCATGGCCTGCCGTTATCAGTATCAGGAAGCCCGTCCAGAGCAATGTGCAGCTGACGCTATAGAGTGAGCGCATATAGACAGGAAGTGGCTTAAACAGAGCTTGGAGGAGATCAGCAACACCAAGATGGAACAAAGGATGGAAAAAGGTGAAAACTAACAACAAAAACAACCAATAACAGTGTCCAGTTACGGTTTATATCTCCTACTTCTGTTAACAGGCAGCCGTGCGCACACAGTCCATCCATTGAGCAGTCATCCTCCATGACGGCAATCTAATCTGTACCGACCTATCTAGGGAGGCGGAGCTACGCAGGAATTTTAAGGGATTGTCCATGTGTGTGCAGACCACAGTCCCGGATCTGACCTGTCACCGGGCGCCTACCCTCCTTCCTTCCAATGTCCCCTCTGCCCGCGAGTTTCCGTGTTCTCTGCCATCTGGTCCTCGGCCGCGGTGAGGAATTTGTCTTGTATATGGGTTTCCATGGCGACACAGTCACAGTTGATAGGGAGAGTAACCAGTTGCCACGGAGACAAGAGTTCTGGATGTGGCAGTTTTTAGTGGTGCGCAGGGAGAGGACGCGCTCAGGACCCGTGCGGCGAGGCGGTGGGGGGGGGTCCTGGAGATTGACGCCGATCAGCGACGCCTGTGACACACATTGTTACTTTTTTCTTTTATTTTTGATACATTATTTATAAACCATCAGAAATGATACAAAGTAAGGAAAGTACAACGCTCGCAGCTTTATAAACCTCAACCGGCAGACTCTCATTTTATCTTTTCTGAACATTCGGAAAATTAACATTTGAAGGAATCGTCCGCCTTTTATTTTTCATTTTTTTTAATTTTATTTTCATTTTGGAGGATAAAGTGAAATGAGGAATCGGGTCGGGCGACTCTTCAGCTGCCCTTTGGAAATGCCTTCAAATGAAAATGACGCCGTTTTTTTTTCTTCAAAGATGGACCTCTTCATATTGTAATGCGGTTTTATATCCCACATCATGTATGATGCGTTTTGCACACGGTACTATTACCTGTACTATGTCTGCAGTCTCTGCCCATCTGTACTATGTCTGCAGTCTCTGCCCATCTGTACTATGTCTGCAGTCTCTGCCCATCTGTACTATGTCTGCAGTCTCTGACCATCTCCTGTAGCATGTCTGCAGTCTCTGACCATCTCCTGTACTGTGTCTGCAGTCTCTGCCCATCTGTACTATGTCTGCAGTCTCTGACCATCTCCTGTACTGAACATTATAGTGTTGTAAGTGGCCATTTGAGGAGCACTAAATCCCAGCTAGGCTCCAAACCCCAATGCAGGTCCAGTGAACAGTCAGTGGGAGTTTGTCTGACTCCGCCCACATGACAAGGAGGAGGCGTGGCTACACAAAGCAGCTCATTTCTGAAGTTCCTCCTGGTGTGTTTGGCTGTGATAGGGACACACAGAGGGCCCCCAATCACGGGGTTCCTCTCTCTGAAAGGTGTTCTGTGGTCAGTGGAGATTTGATCATCACGCGGCGGCGTTCCTCTTTAATGTCACGCGTCGATCTGAAGCCCGCTCCCCGGTAGCGTTCCCTCCGGCTGGCAGATGCTCGCGCGTTGAGTTTTTGGCACGCTCTGCAGATGATATGGAGTAACTTATGCTCGTGTTTATCCCGCAGATCTGTTTGGGTTTCAGAGCTCCGGAGTGCCAGACGTTCTCGTTTTTTGTTTTTTCATTATCAAAAAGTTTTATTTGCAGTCAGACGGCGGTGACGAAGATTTCTGAAAATCGTCAGATTCTGGGTGTCTCCAATCCGAAAAGCCCCCAAAACTGGAGGGTGGGGACCTAGAATAGAGTATAGTACCTAGGGTGGTCTGCATGCAAGCGCAGCCTGCCTAGGACCGCCCACTACTCCAGACTGACACCCAGCCATTTTTATATTTTCATAACTCCTCCCACAGGCAAGTACAGCCTGCCTAGGACCGCCCACTACTCCAGACTGACACCCAGCCATTTTTATATTTTCATAACTCCTCCCACAGGCAAGTACAGCCTGCCTAGGACCGCCCACTACTCCAGACTGACACCCAGCCATTTTTATATTTTCATAACTCCTCCCACAGGCAAGTACAGCCTGCCTAGGACCGCCCACTACTCCAGACTGACACCCAGCCATTTTTATATTTTCATAACTCCTCCCACAGGCAAGTACAGCCTGCCTAGGACCGCCCACTACTCCAGACTGACACCCAGCCATTTTTATATTTGCATAACTCCTCCCACGGGCAAGTGCAGCCTGCTTAGGACCGCCCACTACTCCAGACTTACACCCAGCCATTTTTATATTTGCAAAACTCCTCCCATGGGCAAGTACAGCCTGCCTAGGACCGCCCACTACAGACTGACACCCAGCCATTTTTATATTTGCATAACTCCTCCCACAGGCAAGTACAGCCTGCCTAGGACCGCCCACTATTACAGACTGACACCCAGCCATTTTTATATTTGCATAACTCCTCCCACGGGCAAGTGCAGCCTGCTTAGGACCGCCCACTACTCCAGACTTACACCCAGCCATTTTTATATTTGCAAAACTCCTCCCATGGGCAAGTACAGCCTGCCTAGGACCGCCCACTACAGACTGACACCCAGCCATTTTTATATTTGCATATTTCCTCCCACAGGCCAGTACAGCCTGCCTAGGACCGCCCACTACTCCAAACTGACACCCAGCCATTTTTATATTTGCATAACTCCTCCCACAGGCAAGTGCAGCCTGCCTAGGACTGCCGACAACTCCAGACTGACACCCAGCCATTTTTATATTTACATAACTCCTCCCATGGGCAAGTACAGCCTGCCTAGGACCGCCCACTACAGACTGACACCCAGCCATTTTTATATTTGCATAACTCCTCCCACAGGCAAGTACAGCCTGCCTAGGAACACCCACTACTCCAGACTGACACCCAGCCATTTTTATATTTGCATAACTCCTCCCACAGGCAAGTACAGCCTGCCTAGGAACACCCACTACTCCAGACTGACACCCAGCCATTTTTATATTTACATAACTCTTCCCACGGGCAAGTGCAGCCTGCCTAGGACCGCCCACTACTCCAGACTGACACCCAGCCATTTTTATATTTGCATAACTCCTCCCACAGGCAAGTACAGCCTGCCTAGGAACACCCACTACTCCAGACTGACACCCAGCCATTTTTATATTTGCATAACTCCTCCCACAGGCAAGTACAGCCTGCCTAGGAACACCCACTACTCCAGACTGACACCCAGCCATTTTTATATTTGCATAACTCCTCCCACAGGCAAGTACAGCCTGCCTAGGAACACCCACTACTCCAGACTGACACCCAGCCATTTTTATATTTGCATAACTCCTCCCACAGGCAAGTACAGCCTGCCTAGGAACACCCACTACTCCAGACTGACACCCAGCCATTTTTATATTTGCATAACTCCTCCCACAGGCAAGTACAGCCTGCCTAGGAACACCCACTACTCCAGACTGACACCCAGCCATTTTTATATTTGCATAACTCCTCCCACAGGCAAGTACAGCCTGCCTAGGAACACCCACTACTCCAGACTGACACCCAGCCATTTTTATATTTGCATAACTCCTCCCACAGGCAAGTACAGCCTGCCTAGGAACACCCACTACTCCAGACTGACACCCAGCCATTTTTATATTTGCATAACTCCTCCCACAGGCAAGTACAGCCTGCCTAGGAACACCCACTACTCCAGACTGACACCCAGCCATTTTTATATTTGCATAACTCCTCCCACAGGCAAGTACAGCCTGCCTAGGAACACCCACTACTCCAGACTGACACCCAGCCATTTTTATATTTGCATAACTCCTCCCACAGGCAAGTACAGCCTGCCTAGGAACACCCACTACTCCAGACTGACACCCAGCCATTTTTATATTTGCATAACTCCTCCCACAGGCAAGTACAGCCTGCCTAGGAACACCCACTACTCCAGACTGACACCCAGCCATTTTTATATTTGCATAACTCCTCCCACAGGCAAGTACAGCCTGCCTAGGAACACCCACTACTCCAGACTGACACCCAGCCATTTTTATATTTGCATAACTCCTCCCACAGGCAAGTACAGCCTGCCTAGGAACACCCACTACTCCAGACTGACACCCAGCCATTTTTATATTTGCATAACTCCTCCCACAGGCAAGTACAGCCTGCCTAGGAACACCCACTACTCCAGACTGACACCCAGCCATTTTTATATTTGCATAACTCCTCCCACAGGCAAGTACAGCCTGCCTAGGAACACCCACTACTCCAGACTGACACCCAGCCATTTTTATATTTGCATAACTCCTCCCACAGGCAAGTACAGCCTGCCTAGGAACACCCACTACTCCAGACTGACACCCAGCCATTTTTATATTTGCATAACTCCTCCCACAGGCAAGTACAGCCTGCCTAGGAACACCCACTACTCCAGACTGACACCCAGCCATTTTTATATTTGCATAACTCCTCCCACAGGCAAGTACAGCCTGCCTAGGAACACCCACTACTCCAGACTGACACCCAGCCATTTTTATATTTGCATAACTCCTCCCACAGGCAAGTACAGCCTGCCTAGGAACACCCACTACTCCAGACTGACACCCAGCCATTTTTATATTTGCATAACTCCTCCCACAGGCAAGTACAGCCTGCCTAGGAACACCCACTACTCCAGACTGACACCCAGCCATTTTTATATTTGCATAACTCCTCCCACAGGCAAGTACAGCCTGCCTAGGAACACCCACTACTCCAGACTGACACCCAGCCATTTTTATATTTGCATAACTCCTCCCACAGGCAAGTACAGCCTGCCTAGGAACACCCACTACTCCAGACTGACACCCAGCCATTTTTATATTTGCATAACTCCTCCCACAGGCAAGTACAGCCTGCCTAGGAACACCCACTACTCCAGACTGACACCCAGCCATTTTTATATTTGCATAACTCCTCCCACAGGCAAGTACAGCCTGCCTAGGAACACCCACTACTCCAGACTGACACCCAGCCATTTTTATATTTGCATAACTCCTCCCACAGGCAAGTACAGCCTGCCTAGGAACACCCACTACTCCAGACTGACACCCAGCCATTTTTATATTTGCATAACTCCTCCCACAGGCAAGTACAGCCTGCCTAGGAACACCCACTACTCCAGACTGACACCCAGCCATTTTTATATTTGCATAACTCCTCCCACAGGCAAGTACAGCCTGCCTAGGAACACCCACTACTCCAGACTGACACCCAGCCATTTTTATATTTGCATAACTCCTCCCACAGGCAAGTACAGCCTGCCTAGGAACACCCACTACTCCAGACTGACACCCAGCCATTTTTATATTTGCATAACTCCTCCCACAGGCAAGTACAGCCTGCCTAGGAACACCCACTACTCCAGACTGACACCCAGCCATTTTTATATTTGCATAACTCCTCCCACAGGCAAGTACAGCCTGCCTAGGAACACCCACTACTCCAGACTGACACCCAGCCATTTTTATATTTGCATAACTCCTCCCACAGGCAAGTACAGCCTGCCTAGGAACACCCACTACTCCAGACTGACACCCAGCCATTTTTATATTTGCATAACTCCTCCCACAGGCAAGTACAGCCTGCCTAGGAACACCCACTACTCCAGACTGACACCCAGCCATTTTTATATTTGCATAACTCCTCCCACAGGCAAGTACAGCCTGCCTAGGAACACCCACTACTCCAGACTGACACCCAGCCATTTTTATATTTGCATAACTCCTCCCACAGGCAAGTACAGCCTGCCTAGGAACACCCACTACTCCAGACTGACACCCAGCCATTTTTATATTTGCATAACTCCTCCCACAGGCAAGTACAGCCTGCCTAGGAACACCCACTACTCCAGACTGACACCCAGCCATTTTTATATTTGCATAACTCCTCCCACAGGCAAGTACAGCCTGCCTAGGAACACCCACTACTCCAGACTGACACCCAGCCATTTTTATATTTGCATAACTCCTCCCACGGGCCAGCCCACTGCTTCCATTCTTGAGAGGAGTACTAAGGCAGGGTGCTGTAATGTTTTCAGGAAGCTATAAACAGCACCCCCCTACCAGTCATAACCCGCCTGCATTGCACAGAGAAGCTCAGGGACCCAGTGATGACATATTTTGGGTCTCAGGTGATGGAAAGTTTTTATTAAAAAATGTCATTATGATGCTGAGGGGGGAGGGGAGGAACCCGGGGAGGCAGAATAGAACTGGCCATCTATATCCACCCAGATATGAGAAGATGACATTGTTATTGGAAGGAGTTCAGTTTGCGTCCTCGTCTCGCGCGAACGATTCTGTGTTCCTAGCGCGGCGGACTCCTGGGGAGGCGAAATGAGTAAATTGTAGCCACGCTAATGCTTTGTGTTTCCGACCGGCGGCCCCGGAGTCACGCAGCGGGTTGGATCGCAGCACGGCTCCAATGCAAGGCTGTCGGCGTTAACCCCATCCTGCCCGGCGCTCCCGATTCCCGCCCGGAGGGTGAGAGGATCCTCACTGATGGGGGATGGAGACGTCCGGTCCGTACAGAACTCGTCCGTCGGGTCACATAGTAAGAGATTGTGTCGTCTTTGGTGTTTCTTTGTGGTAACTGATCTTCCTACATTCCCGGTGCGATATAAAGCAGCCGCAGCCTAAGAACAACAGCCGGCATGCTGCAGAGGAGGGTGCGTGCCCTGTCTGTGGAAGCAGTGGTCTCTATGCTGAGGTCCAACACCACCCCCCCCCCCCCTTTTTTTTTTTCT
>NW_017307932.1:180457-181033 GCF_000935625.1 Nanorana parkeri | reverse complement strand
CCCCCCCCTGTTGTTTTATAGCTAGAGTCCTCCAATCAGCAGGGAACATGAACCTTGCTGATCATAGAACTATAGACTGGAGGGGGCACGCCGGACCTCTGCAGAGAGACCACTGCTTCCACATAGAGATCCTCCTTTGCAGCATGCTGGCAGGGGGCGGGCTTTTCTACTCTGCCGCGTTCTATCAACTTGCCAATGTCTAAATCAATCGGAAGCTTATTAAATTGATCACACGGAGGGTCTGTGATCTACAAAACGTGTGCGATCACCAATCGCATTGAATGGCTCATCGTTCAATACCTGTGTGGCCCCTTTAGGCTTTAAGCTGGCCACAGAGCCGCTTCTACGCCCCTAGTTGCCAGGAGCTGGACGGGACGCCAGCCAGAGTGTGCAGCCTGCATACACATCTCTTTGCCTGGTTGCTAGGAGCCTGGTTGCTAAGAGCCTAGCTCTTAGATCTCCTACGCCCGGTTCATAGTAACCTGGAATGCGCTGGCCGGCGTCCCGTCTAGCTCCTGGCAACCAGTGATGTCACTGGTTGCCAGGAGCTGGATGGGACGCCGGCCAGAGTGTCCT
>NW_017307932.1:179767-180016 GCF_000935625.1 Nanorana parkeri | reverse complement strand
TGCGCCCCGTCTGGCTCCTGGCAACCAGTGATGTCACTGGTTGCCAGGAGCTGGATGGGACGCCGGCCAGAGTGTCCTTCGGTTGCTAAGAGCCGAGCGGTGAGCTGTGTATGGGAGAGGGGGCGGGGAGAGGAAAAGTCAGCTGTGTCCGTGAGTTGGCGAGCTTTTACTGACCCATGTAGCCATGGCAGCCAAGGCATGTGCCGTATGTGCCATACCCCGGAGACGCCACAGGCTGGCCATATATTG
>NW_017307932.1:178247-179648 GCF_000935625.1 Nanorana parkeri | reverse complement strand
CGGGTAGAAGTTTCTCTCCTTACAAATCCTTTCCTCGCTCTGTCGGCTGACACATGTTCTGTCTGCAGCGATGATCGCATTAGGGATCTCCTCCAGCTTGCAGAAAACAAGGCCGACTCATCGTTTATTTATTAATATTCCGTACGGAGCGGCACGCCGAATGATCATGTCGCTGCCAGCGCACTCGGGGAATACAGCGACGCCGCGGCTCTTCCCCCGCAACCGCCGCTTGTGACAAAAATATCTGTCTATCAGGTGCGATGGCGGAGGACAGAGATACCGTCTCCCGCTGTCACCCCCTCCGCCGCCGCCCGTCCTGACCAATGAGACGTCTCCGTCTGACGCATGAATATTCATCCCAATCTGCATTTTTTTTCCTTCACTTTTTTTTATTTGATCGTTTCTCTGGCGAGAAATCATTTTTGATGTTGTTGAAACTCCTGCGCAGTTGCCCCGGCTGGCGTCACGCTACTGCAATACTGTAATACGCTGCCATTCATTTTCAAATGGCACCACAAGCACATCGGGTGCAGATGGACCGGCGCTGCAGCGTACCGCTGCGTGCCATCATGCATGCACTGTGCGTGGAGGTTTGCGACTTATTACAAAAAAAAAAAGTGCCAATCCGCTTTTCCCTCTATTGACATACATTGGAAGATCATGCTAAAGGAAGGGGCTGATTTAAAGTGCCCCCCCTCATGCCCATGCTCCCCATGTGTCCCATTCAGGATAAGAACACTTACAAGCCCAGCATTGTCCTTTTCCACTCTGCCGCTCTTCCGCTGAATGTCCCATCCAGTGCCACCATCTTTGTTTCCTTCTTTGGGAGGCGGCCGTCTCCTCCTGGTTCTTCCAGCCGCCCCCCTGATGGAGCGACACTAGATCTCGGATATGCAGAAAGAGATCTGTTCCCATGTCTTTTCACAATACAGACCCTTGCTCCCAACCTCCCGGGATACACATCACAGGCCCTAGAAGGATGGAGGGCCACAGGTGCCGAACTCTGGCAACATCCCCCACCTTTCCGGCAGCATGGGATGTAGAAGACATGGAGCTACAACTCACACATGCACAGACAGAGGTCTCGGTGGTATACAGCCAACCCGTTTCAGGAAACATGGGCTCCCCCTTCTTCAGGGCTTGAGGGACATTCTTATCTTCGCTCTTGTGGGACTGGGGGGTCAGGGTATAGAAAGCTATGTGGAGTTATGTGATCTGTGGCATAGGGCATCGTGCCATAGAATGCATGCGGGGCCCTCTCTGCTGGCACACGAGCCTAGGTTCAGATTAACATATGGGCGCTCCTGAAGATATGCCCGACCATCCTGGATCACCTTGTTATGCGATCCGAGCCGGCCACAATCAGGCAGCAGCGGCCCTCTTATCCGGCATATTACAGGC
>NW_017307932.1:171633-177667 GCF_000935625.1 Nanorana parkeri | reverse complement strand
GCCTGAGAGCTGCACAGCCCCCCCCCTGAGAGCCTGTACAGACCACCTAATGGCTCACATGGCCCCCCTGAGAGCACATATAGACCATATCTGAGCCCCCTTAGACCACCTGAGAACCACACAGTGCCCATGAGAGCCACACAGCCCCCCGAGAGCCTGTACAGACCTCCTGAGTGCCCGCAGAGGTTGCAATTGCAGGGTTGGCACTTTGAGATACATTGGTTGGTTTAGTGACCCAGTTTGGTCACTCGGGCTCAGAAAGGTTCCCCGTCACTGGCATAGGGTATGCTTGCTGTTGACAGAAAAGTTGCTGATCTCAGGCCCTGTTACAAAAGGCTACAGACCTACTTTGCAGTAACGCAGCCCTCGGAAAGCGGACCCACCCACCCGGCACGTGAGGCATTTTGTTGGAATCCGGCTTTCAGGGATTACACAGAACTCGGCAAAATGAATTCATTTTCTATCTTTGGCACGATTTGACTGACTTGCTGGACCTCCAGGGTGCCTGGATTTGCTGTTTAAAACATCCCCAGATATCCCCCATGTTCCCCCGAAATAATTAGAGGTGCACCGAAATGGAAATTTTAAAAACGAAACCGAAATTTTTTTAAAAATTGCTCACGCTGTCACAGGAGGCTGAGCGAGCGGTGTAGGGAAGAGAGCTCAGCCTCCTGTGACAGCGCGGCCTGTCTCCGCCCCCACACCGCTCTGCCGGACTGCGATAGGCGCCTGAGCGGTGGGGGAGGAGACGCCGGCCGCTCACAGCGCTCCCCTCCCGCAGCGCTCGGCCGGCTGTCACTTTCTCTCCTCCCCGCTGGGACACAGAGCAGCGCCCAGCGGGGAGGAGAGAAAGAATGGATGTGCCGCTGTATCGGCATAATGCCGAAAGTGCCATTTTCGGCCGCTATATCGGTGAATCCCTAGTCATAATCCTGGTGAATATTGGCCCACGTGTTGCCAGTCTATGCAAATTAGGCCAAATGCCTGCTGGGGCTTGTAGTGACTCCCAGTGAGCAGCCATTTGCCCAGCCTTGGCCTTCTGCAGAGCTCTGCCGGGTAATTTTCCGCTCTTGGCTCGCCGGTGATTGGCAGCGTTGGGTGGCGGCAGCACCCAGGGGGGCGCGGTATTTTTAGAAGGCCTCCTGCGTGATATCACTTTTCAGGCACGACCGTTTTCCTGGCCCAGGTTCCTGTTGACATTTAGGTGCCAGGCAAAGGTACTTATTTTTATATGTGCTTGTCCGTGTTTGCGGCCCGGACACCCTGCGGCATCACGGGAAACAATTCTGTCCTCAGGTTGATGGATACAGAAAGATGTCCGATATTTATGTGCACACGTGTTCTGCGGTCCAGCAGCCAATCAGAATCCGGAGTTATTACAAAATCCATAAACACATTTTTGTTTACAATCGTTTTTTATCTTTATGGGCCGAGTGACAATCGATGTGTTTTATAATGAATGACGTCTTCCGGCTGCTGCAAAGGGACAGTTGAAAAGAGAGAGGCCTTTTGTGTAGCATCACCACGGCAACACTGGATGCTTATGACACTTTCTAGATCAGGTTTGGCGTCTGGACCTGTGTGCGTCCTGATGCGAGTCTTTGAGTGTTTCAGAGTAGGAATCGGCAACTGAAACGTCTTATAATAATATTTCTATAGAAAAGGACAAAAGCAGCAAATGGAAACAATTCAGACCCAGAAACAATGTTCTGTCATTTAGGGCTCCTCCTCCTTTCTGCCGTCAAGATCACCCGTAAGCAATTGTCCTTAGTGCCACTCGTGCTGGATGGGCCCATCCAGTGAGATGAGTATGGGAAGCTGGATGGGTCAGTCCATGTGAGATGAGTATGAGAAGCTGGATGGGTCAGTCCAGTGAGATGAGTATGAGAAGCTCGATGGGTCAGTCCAGTGAGATGAGTATGGGAAGCTGGATGGGTCAGTCCAGTGAGATGTTTATGTTTATGAGTCGTTTACTACGCAGCGGCGTGCATGGCCGTGTCCATTTATACTTTATGCATGCACAAGCATCATGCACACGATACAGTACGATGCAAAATGTTTCTTTTTAGGTTCAGGCCCGTTTCTTTTTGTAGCGCGTTCGACCGCTCTGCAAAACGCTCAAACACCGAAATCCCATTATTTCCTATGGGTATGGTTCACACCTGGGCGTATTACAGGCTGTATGAACGCGCTACAAAACGCCCTACGCCCAAAGAAGTACAGGAACTTTTTTGGGGCGTTTTTGTTGCGCGTTTCCATTGGGATACAGCCAGGTAGTCCTCGGAAACGCTCGTTTGTCGCACGTTTTTTTACAGCGAATTGCGGTAAAAACGTGCGTCACGAAACGTGCGACAAGCGCGCATATTCGATACGCCTAGGTGTAAACCCAGCCTTACTCAGCTCAGCACTCTGACCAAAATGCATCCTGTGTGGATGGGCCCGTAGCATACAATACGGCTGCGTTCTGTATAAATATGTATGCGGTACAGATCCCAGCGCAGCATTTTATATCCCCGTGTGTACGAGCCCCTAGGCCAGTGGTGGCGAACCTTGGCACTCCAGCTGTGCCAAAACTACAAATCCCGAGATGCATCTGCCTCTGGGGGTCATGTCTGTGGCTGTCAGAGCCTTGCAATGCCTCATGGGACTTGTAGTTCCAAAACAGCTGGAGTGCCGAGGTTCGCCATCACTGTCCTAGGCTGTAAATTGACATCCCTGCAGTAATTTAAAGCAGAGGGCACCCCGGGGGCAGAACTGATAAACCCGATATACTGCCCACTCCTTCAATGTAGATGACATCCCCGGCTAGGTGCCCACACCCCCTTCCAGCTCCATGAACCGAGAATGAAGACAAGTCTCCCGTCGGGATGTCGAGATGCAGAAGGGGTTGTATCCCCCAATCCTGACTCTTAAAGTGACATTAAACCCTCAGATTTTTTAACATGAACCAATACTGTAATGTGCGCCTTACTGTAATCCATGGTTGTTTCCCTTCTCTTTGCTGCTCTTCCTTTTAAATCCTCATCTCTTCTCATGCTGGGGGAGAACTTCCCTTTGCAGCTGACTGCCTCTTCCTGTAGTGCTGGCTCAGGTTACAAACCTGCACACAGACACCATGTATCCATTCCAGAGACAAGGCAGTCTGCTGCAAAACAGAAGTTCTCCCCAAGCATGAGCAGAGATACGGATTTAAAAGGAAGAGCAGCAAAGAGAAGGGAAACAACCATGGATTACAGTAAGGTGCACATTACAGTATTGTTTTATGTTAAAAATCTGAGGGTTTAATGTCACTTTAATGGTCAGGTAGTATACGCTGTATACTTCAGTGGGTATGAGTATTGCAGTTTGCCTGGGGTTGGGCTGTAATATGGAATCGTGGACATGGCCGGAGCTAATCAATATTTCTGATTGATTTGGAATTTCTGGGGGTGATAATCTGTTGGGAATTGATGTGTGTATCCCCGTCTTCGGACCGGGTGATCCGTGGAGGAAATTGTCGTCCTTTGTTGATGAGATTGCTTTGTATCGGTATTGTATTTCTTTTTGCTGACTCCGTCTGCCAATATCGAGCTTCCAACGATCTGTAATTATTTATCTTCCTGTGTGCGGCCGTGTCAGGGTCAGCTGACTCCGTCATTGATCCGGATGAGACTTTTCTGGGAGCTGAAATCTGTTTTCTATGATGTAGAAGCCGCTGTGTCTGCGTTGTGTTTCTGCGTTGTTTCTGCGTTGTCTGGATTTCCAGGAAATAGAAGCTCCGAGTTCTGTACATTGGTCTCCCTTATTGTATAATGGAGGAACTTTCAGTGTCACTGCCCATTGTATCCTGTGCAGAGCAACAAAGATTACTTTTTATGTGTAGGTGAGACGTCCGCAGTGCTGATTGGATGATGATCTCTGTAGGTGAGATGTCCACAATGCTGATTGGATGATCTCTGTAGGTGAGATGTCCACAATGCTGATTGGATGATCTCTGTAGGTGAGACGTCCGCAGTGCTGATTGGATGATGATCTCTGTAGGTGAGACGTCCGCAGTGCTGATTGGATGATGATCTCTGTAGGTGAGATGTCCGCGGTGCTGATTGGATGATGATCTCTGTAGGTGAGATGTCCACAATGCTGATTGGATGATCTCTGTAGGTGAGATGTCCGCGGTGCTGATTGGATGATGATCTCTGTAGGTGAGATGTCCACAATGCTGATTGGATGATCTCTGTAGGTGAGATGTCCGCGGTGCTGATTGGATGATGATCTCTGTAGGTGAGATGTCCGAGGTGCTGATTGGATGATGACCTCTGTAAGTGAGATGTCCGCTGTGCTGATTGGATCATCTCTGTTGGTGAGGTGTCCGCTTTGCTGATTGGATGATGATCTCTGTATGTGAGAGAGAAACAAACAGAGGACAAATGGACAATGTCATGAAGTATATTCTACCTACTGTACATAATAAATCTATATATAGACACATCTTTTATATAATGTATATCCTGATCTGTCCTGCATGTACCCGATGAAGAAGGTACTACAACTCCCAGCATGTCCTGTCTGTTCCCGCGTGGGATTACTCTGTGTGCTCGGCGGAGACTGATACATTGTTACAGATTATCCTCCAATTCATCTTCGCTCACTTGTTGCCTAGGAGACGCGTGTAATCCACATTTCTCCCCTCACTATTGGAGTTTGCGAGGCCGCACGCCGACTGTCATAAGACGGGAATTAATGGGCACAAAGAGCTGTAAAGCATTGATTTCTCTCCCCGACAACGCGCTGCCGGGAGGTCGCAGAGGCTGACCGCGGGGGTGCCAAGGGAGGAGAGTCCCTTGAAAGAAAACTTGCATTAGGACAATAATGGGGGCGGCCATTGTTAGAAATGTCAGATGTGTAAGCTCCTCTGTACAGAGACTGATGTGACTGTGGGGGAGGGGACATTAGAGTGTAAGCTCCTCTGTACAGAGACTGATGTGACTGTGGGGGAGGGGACATTAGAGTGTCAGCTCCTCTGTACAGAGACTGATGTGACTGTGGGGGAGGGGACATTAGAGTGTAAGCTCCTCTGTACAGAGACTGATGTGAAGGCTCAGTGTGCTCTGTACAGCACTGCGGTATATGTCAGAGCTATATGAATGACAGATGTGGTTCTTGTACCTCCGGGCTGCGTGCGGTGTTTGGGGAGGAGGTGCAGGGAAGCAGATTTTCTCCCATTATTCACAATAATTGGGTCATTCTTTTGAAGTGCTTTGCTGATATTTCACAACAGACGATATGCAAATGTGCGGAGGAACAGGATTTTCTGCCAGAAGAATGTGGAGGAGAGAGCCGGTATACCCCCCCCCCCCACCTCAAACCCCAAACCCTGAGATACCTGGCCACTCGGATGCATGAAGTGCTCAGTAGGGTCCTTCCTTTAAGTAAGACTGAGATCTCTGGGGTTGCCATGGCTGACCTCTGGAAAATGCTGGTTGCCTGGCTCATATGATGACCCGCCTCTGATATCACCACGGAACAAGAACAGAAGTCTTTTGTCGTCGTACACCATCTAGGTCACTGTCAGTGTGGAAGCCGGGCAATCAGCATTTCCAGACGGAGTCAGTAGTGTTGTAACTGGACTAGGACGACGGTGGGCAACCTTGGCCCTCCAGCTGTTCTGGAACTACAAGTCCCATGAGGCATTGCAAAATTCTGACATCCACAGGTATGACTCTTAAAGACGTGATGCGATTTGTAGTTTTACCACAGCTGGCATGCCTGGGTTGGAGTAGAAAATGATTGGAATGCCTGTCAAGTTTAATTTTGCTGCCATCGGGGAGATTTTCCTTCACTTCCTGTCTGAAACATAAAAGGAAGTTAGAGGAAATCTCTCCAACGTAAGAGAAGTCCCCATGGAAAGTTTTCCCCTCCGTTCCTATTTTGGTGACAACTCCAACATTTCTCATTTCCCCTCACTGTGACAAATCTCCCCCGCGGGGACACAGACAGCGATGACTCCTGAAGAAGAAATGTGTTGAATGTGTTGGGGGCTCTGGATTCTCCGGGG
>NW_017307932.1:171131-171521 GCF_000935625.1 Nanorana parkeri | reverse complement strand
AGCGAGCTCGGAATTGTCCGCCTCCAGAGAGGCTCCTGAGAAAGAGAGGTCAGGTCAGGAGTCTATGGGGCGGCTCCGCCTTTATTAGAAAGTCAATATTCCGGAGTACCTTTATCTGCATGACTTCTGTCCTAGAGGTCAGCCGGAGCGCGTGCCGCACACACCGATCAATACCGCTATTGGAATGTTCTCTGTACAGCCCGGAACTTCCTTCACTTCACTTCACTTTATGTCTCTTTTATTATATGAGATTATTACATTTTATTTATAAAGAATCCGCTTATTATACAACATTGTAACCGGTGCGAGTCCTTCTATATACCTATAATAATGGTCTCTTACTCTCTCTCTCTCTCTCTCTCTCGATCTCTCTCTCTCTCTCTCTCTCTC
>NW_017307932.1:163476-169967 GCF_000935625.1 Nanorana parkeri | reverse complement strand
TCTCTCGATCTCTCTCGATCTCTCTCGATCTCTCTCGATCTCTCTCGATCTCTCTCGATCTCTCTCGATCTCTCTCGATCTCTCTCGATCTCTCTCGATCTTTCTCGATCTCTCTCGATCTCTCTCGATCTCTCTCGATCTCTCTCGATCTCTCTCGATCTCTCTCGATCTCTCTCGATCTCTCTCGATCTCTCTCTCTCTCTCTTGATCTCTCTCTCTCTCTCTCTTGATCTCTCTCTCTCTCGATCTCTCGATCTCTCTCTCGATCTCTCGATCTCTCTCTCTCTCGATCTCTCTCTCTCTCGATCTCTCTCTCGATCTCTCTCTCGATCTCTCTCTCGATCTCTCTCTCGATCTCTCTCTCGATCTCTCTCTCTCTCGATCTCTCTCTCGATCTCTCTCTCGATCTCTCTCCGATCTCTCTCTCGATCTCTCTCTCGATCTCGATCTCTCTCTCGCTACAGTCCTTCTGGATCTTTCCTGTTACATGATCTGAGATGGAGCTGATTTCTATTTTTTCTATCTTTGCTGGTGACCTGTGAAGGTTCTCATTTATCGGTATCGGTATTGGTGCTGATGCTGAGTATTTGGGCGAGTACTCGTACTTTTCCCAAATGCTCCGATGCCTAGCCCGATACTTGGGCTTCTGGTGTCAGGTAGCCGGGCAGCGGGCTTCCTGATTGGTTACTTGTGACAAGGGAGCATGCAGCCGGCTTCCCGGCCAATCAGGAAGCCAGGCAGCGTGTCATTACACTCCCCCCCGGCTTTCTGATTGGCCAGAAAGCGGCCTCATGCTCCCTCGTCACCTGGTGACCCCAGCCAATCAGGAAGCTAGGCGCTGTGAAATGACGCGTTGCCTGGCTTCCTGATTGGCCAGCTTCTCAACCAATTAGGATGCCGGGCATCGCTTCATTACACGGTGCCTGGCTTCCTGATTGTCCGATATCTGATTTAAATAATTAAAAGTGGATCCTGAGGCCATTAAATGTGTTCTTTAGCTCGGAGGGCCCAAAGATAAGGGGCCCCAGTGTGATGGAATGATGGTTGGGGAAGGGGGGGGGGGCTCGGAGGTTCGAGATGATCCGCTTCTGCAGACTTTGAAATCTTCTCATTTATCTGACGCTTAGCTGGAGTGCGGAGGCAGCCGGGGAGATTGTTATTCGGGGTCTGTGGCTTGTGGAGAGGCCTAATTGAAGTGGAGTGCCTCTTCACGGCACCGTCAAAGGACTCGGCTGAGTGCGAATCATTGTACATGCTGAAAATAAATAGGCCACATTTCTGGAAGATTAAGACCGGTTAGCTCCATTATCCTCCCAGACGGCAATAAAGCTTCACATTGCACCCCTAAGACTCTTACAGAACCTCTGCGAACAATGAATGGATAAAGCACGATCAGCCATGCTGGGACATGTAGTCCTTCAATGGCTGAATAGCTGAAGATGGCTGAACCGGATTATATACTGCCGGCATGTAGGAAGAGCAACTCAAATATTGAGCGCTTACATCGGCTCCCGCACACTCCTTTATCAATGAATATCCTGAAATACTCTGCTGGAGGACTCTGCTCCTTCCTCTATAACTCTCCTCTCCTGATATACTCTGCTCTGCTGGAGGACTCTGCTCCTTCCTCTATAACTCTCCTCTCCTGATATACTCTGCTGGAGGACTCTGCTCCTTCCTCTATAACTCTCCTCTCCTGAAATACTCTGCTCTGCTGGAGGACTCTGCTCCTTCCTCTATGACTCTCCTCTCCTGAAATACTCTGCCGGAGGACTCTGCTCTTGTACTGTTAGCCATTGACCAATGCAGAATGTGTGATGTTCAAAGTGACCCGAAACTCAGGAGTTAAATCTTAAAAATACATTGAAGTCCCTGAACTCTGAACAACAATGTATCTTATTTGTGTGTCACTCGGCTGTAGATCCTCCAATCATCTCTGACACTGTCCTTCCTTCTGGAGGGGGGCTACGTCTGTTCCCCATGGTCCCTGTGTGTGTTGTAAAGTAGTCACCGTTCCAAGCTCCGCCCCCGGGATGGACTACAATCTCAATACAAATTAGTAAACTAAACATGAGATTGTAGTCCATCCCGGGGGCGGGGAGGGGGGGGAGCTTGGAGCGGTGACTACTCTACAACACACACAGTGACCATGGGGAACAGACGTAGCCCCCCTCCAGAAGGAAGGACAGTGTCAGAGATGATTGGAGGATCTACAGCCGAGTGACACACAAATAAGATACATTGTTGTTCAGAGTTAATTTTTTCGAATGTATTTTAAGATTTAATATCTGAGTTTCGTGTCACTTTAAGTCAAATCTTTTGTTGGCTAATGTAACTAATTTATATATTCCTAACAAGCAGTGAAATCACTTTTATAACGAGCCCGCACTCACCTCTGCTGCTATAGGCATTGTGGAGAAATGAATCTTCAGAATACAGCACGGAGTCACCGAAATCGTTAACATTGGTCAGTAATTGCTTCCCCGACATTCCCTAAAGCCGGCCACACGCAGAATGTAACAGATTCCCCCATCGTGGATGGACAAATCGCTGTCAGAGGATCCCAACAGTGACTGCAGCTGATTGGCTGTTGTCACAATTGATGAGAATTTTTCACCCATCTCCTTTTTGATTTTCTGATCTGCTGGTGCTGTCGGCAGGGCCACCCATTGACGGAATTTCTGCCAGATCCATATGGGTATGGCCAACTTTATTGGGGCAATTGACTGGTACAGGTCCAGGCAGACCATGGACCGTTGTCAGAACTTCAGCTCACAGAGACACATCAGCTCCCCGCCACTATTCAGAGCGCAGTCTTCAATTTGGGAATTTTGCATGAATTCACATTCCCCTTCCAACCTTTGTGTGCGATTTGAGGTCCCCCCATCAGTACAATAACCTTGGGGTCACTTGTGATTTGAGGTTCCCCCGTCAGTACAATAACATTGGGGTCACTTGTGATTTAAGGTTCCCCCCATCTGTACAATAATCTTGGGGTCACTTGTGATTTGAGGTTCCCCCCTCAGTACAATAATCTTGGGGTCACTTGTGATTTGAGGTTCCCCCGTCAGTACAATAACATTGGGGTCACTTGTGATTTAAGGTTCCCCCCATCTGTACAATAATCTTGGGGTCACTTGTGATTTGAGGTTCCCCCCTCAGTACAATAGCATTGGGGTCACTTGTGATTTGAGGTTCCCCCGTTAGTACAATAACATTGGGGTCACTTGTGATTTAAGGTTCCCCCCATCTGTACAATAATCTTGGGGTCACTTGTGATTTGAGGTTCCCCCCTCAGTACAATAGCATTGGGGTCACTTGTGATTTGAGGTTCCCCCGTCAGTACAATAACATTGGGGTCACTTGTGATTTAAGGTTCCCCCATCACTATAATAATCTTGGGGTCACTTGTGATTTGAGGTTCCCCCATCAACACAATAACCTTGGGGTCACTTGTTTGTGATTTGAGGTCCCCCCATCTGTACAAATCACAACACACAAGTGACCCCAAGATTATTATAGTGACGGGGTAACCTCAAATCACAAGTGACCCCAAGATTATTGTACAGATGGGGGAACCTCAAATCACAAACACAAGTGACCCCTCGATCTCATTCCCCATCTCATTGGACCATCAGTACAATGAGAAGACGGCACAACCGGTTCTAACATAAGATAAAGTTCTGCTTATTGAGGGACGCCGGTCGGTCGGATCAGCATCCTGAATAATTATAACATTATATTGTATGTCAGAACATGATGTCCAGTCTGTATAATCAATGTCTAAGCCCCCGATGAATAGGGATTGTCAAGCCCCCGAAGCGAGTTGGATTTTTTTTTTGTGTGTGTGGAACTCTCATTCCCTCCACTTTTCGTAGAACTGGACAGAAGGTCAGCTGATGTTGCTGCCCACCCAGCCGCCTCCATTCCTAGAACGTGCTGCTCTGTACTCTCCCGCTCGCCAGTGTACGTCCATCTAACGTATTCTCTTCTCCTTTTTGTGTTTCAGAGTATCGGCAAAGGGTCCTTGTGGTGTATAGACCCAGAATACAGGCAGAACCTGATCCAAGCCTTGAAAAAGACTCCCTACCATCCCTACTCCCACGTCTTCAACACCCCCCCAACCTCTCCTCAGGCATATCAAAGGTAAGGCGACAGATGGGGTCCTGCGATTGGTGGGGTGCGGGTCACACACACTATACTGTGATGATATTATTGTACACTCACCTACAGCCGCCTCGGCTCTCCCTTCCGTCTTCTCTTCTGTTCTGTCATTAAAGTTCTTCCAAAGTTTGTCCTGATCCCCTCCAACCCGACTCTGCTCCCTCCGTCCCGGGCTCGCAGGCTCTGGAGGTTTGTGTACAGCCGTTGCCGTGGCAGCGACCAGTTCCGTTCTGAACAGTTGAACTGGTTTCGTTGTGGTTACATTGTGTTTGTTTGTTCGGAGACTTTGCTACGAAGCAGCCGAGCTGGAGGCGTCTCTGACCGCGCGCCGATCCCTCGCCTCCTTTATATTGTTACTCTTTTTGTATCGCTTTGTTTGTTTTCTGTCTGCGGGGGCGGGGCTTGTGGAAGGATACTTTTTTATTTTATTTTACTGAGTCTGACAAAATATGTTTATAATTTACAGTTTTTATGTTGCATCAATCTCACTTAAAGCTGAACTCCGGGGTCAGCAGACATCGTTCTCATACAAGAGTCCTGTGTGTTTCTTCCAGATCTGTGCAGTAATCCCGTGTGAGACTTGGAGCTTCCTGTAATAAAGACCGCTCCCTGCTGCTCTCTTTCCTTGTGCATTGTGACTGGTCTCAACTCCGCCCCCTCCTGTAATAAAGACCGGTCACTGCTCCTCTCTCTTCTTGTGCAGGGTGACTGGTCTTGTCTCCGCCCCCTCCTGTAATAAAGACCGGTCACTGCTGCTCTCTCTCCTTTTGCAGGTTGACTGGTCTCAACTCCGCCCCCTCCTGTAATAAAGACCGCTCACTGCTGCTCTCTCTCCTTGTGCAGGGTGACTGGTCTTGTCTCCGCCCCCTCCTGTAATAAAGACCGGTCCCTGCTCCTCTCTCTTCTTGTGCAGGGTGACTGGTCTTGTCTCCGCCCCCTCCTGTAATAAAGACCGGTCCCTGCTCCTCTCTCTTCTTGTGCAGGGTGACTGGTCTTGTCTCCGCCCCCTCCTGTAATAAAGACCGGTCCCTGCTCCTCTCTCTTCTTGTGCAGGGTGACTGGTCTTGTCTCCGCCCCCTCCTGTAATAAAGACCGGTCCCTGCTCCTCTCTCTTCTTGTGCAGGGTGACTGGTCTTGTCTCCGCCCCCTCCTGTAATAAAGACCGGTCCCTGCTCCTCTCTCTTCTTGTGCAGGGTGACTGGTCTTGTCTCCGCCCCCTCCTGTAATAAAGACCGGTCCCTGCTCCTCTCTCTTCTTGTGCAGGGTGACTGGTCTTGTCTCCGCCCCCTCCTGTAATAAAGACCGGTCCCTGCTCCTCTCTCTTCTTGTGCAGGGTGACTGGTCTTGTCTCCGCCCCCTCCTGTAATATAGACCGGTCACTGCTGCTCTCTCTACCTGTGCATTATGACTGGTCTGGTCTCCATGTCCCCTAGAACTAGATACAAATATGCCCCAACTGACCTCTTGCTGACAATGCTGGTTGCCTGGCTGTCATGTTGATCCAGCGGCTTCATTGAATGACCGGGAACAGTGACAGAGGAAGCCAGAAAATCTGCATTTTTAGGTCAGCAAAACCGGGCTCTGCATCTTTCTATTGACAGGTTCGCTTTAGACATAAGTGAGATATACTAAAAATCGAATACCGCCATTTTCCCCGCTGGGAGTAGCTGAATCCGTCGCGTTTTCGTGTGCGGTTTCGGTGTAAGAAGCCAAATCGTAAATTATTATATATATTTTTTTTATGGTGAAAGCTCGCTCAGTAGGAACGCGATCCCCCGAAAACGAGTTTAATATCCTGCGCTCGGCGGAGCCGCCGTCCCTCTTAATTTCGGGTTGAATTATCAGTTTCGTGCCGCGCGCGGATCCTGCGAGGCTTTACGGCTTCATAACAAGATTTCGGCGGCTCGCAGAGCGCTTTGCAAGTCTAATACTTTGTTCTGCGATGCGGAGCGCGGTGCGTTCGCCGTTCTATTTCTTTTTTTTCCCCCTCGCTCTCTCCGAAAGAACATTTAATGAAGTTTCTCGCCGTCTCCGACGCGGAGCATTCCATCACATGCCCAGACAATCAATCTGCGCCGAGAACAGCTGGCTTTCAGGGGGAAGACTGCCGTAAGTCTGCCCTCGCAAGGCGATTAGCGTGTTGGGCGCCATGGCAACTGGAGCGTCGCCATGGCAACCCATAGCGGAGACAGGTGCACTTGCATCACACAGCAGTGAGTTGCCTGGCAAAAGGACAGACCATTAGCACGTATAACTACACAGTTGCCATGGCGACCGCTAACCCCCGCGTAGCGACTCCCGATGGTTGGCTTCCTTCTATTCCCCCC
>NW_017307932.1:156080-162720 GCF_000935625.1 Nanorana parkeri | reverse complement strand
TTTCCTCTTGTGTTCCCCCCCCCCCCCCCTCGGTTTCGGAAATGTATACCTGCTTTTGTCTGAAAATCATCGGCGGCGTGAATCATGCGAGATGACAACTTGAGGTCAGATAGCTTCAGGAGGAAAACGTCAAATTGGTGATAATCACAAAAAGCCCGGACAAAGCGCTCGTGAGGCGAAAACGTGACGGCGAGTAAAAATAGATCCGCTCGGCTTTTTAGGACTTCGGAAGAGACGTCCGCAACGGCCCGTTCGCTGTAAACTGAAGCGTCAGCGCCTCGCTCGGGGTGTCGGTAAAGTGCCGAGCCCCGCCGTTCAATTTCACGCCGCGAACGTCTCCTCCGTTCGTTTTTTTTATTCTTATCGAATTCGTTGATAACATTAAACTGCGCTCGGCCATTTTGCAGCCATTTTTTATTTTCGGGGGGTTGAGTTGAAGTGAAAGCGACAGGTTGGAAATGTCTCCATGGTCGAGGTTGTAGGAGAGCGTTTCCCGTGTGCGCGGGAATAAAGATTTGCTGCAGACGCTCATAATTGTGACATCGCGTCAGATAAATAAACCCGAGAATAAAAATGCGATACTTTGTATCAAAGAGGATTGTAGCGTGTGTCATGTGACCAGACATCCCTGTATAGTGTTCTCTATGGCAGGCAGCGGGGGGCCTACACTCGGAACCTTTAGCCCGCATTCACACCTGCACATTCCGTGAATGCGCGTCACACTCGCAAACTGTTTGCTGCATGTCCCCATTGAGTTCAGTGGGGTCCTGATCGCGCAACAGACGTGGCAAAAAAGCTCATGTAGCAGATTTTGCGAATCGAGGTCCATGTTTTTTTGCTTCTGCATTTTTGTGTGCGTTTGAATACGCGCAAGCGCAAAAACGGGTGTCTTCCTGGCCGCGTTTGGGGTGCCATTCGAAATTAATGTTAACAGAAGCGCGTTATGCATTTTGCATCGATTCTGTCAATGTGCAGTCTTGTCTCCGCCCCCTGCTGTAATAAAGACCGGTCACTTCTGCTCTCTCCCCTTGTGCAGGGTGACTGGTCTTGTCTCTGCCCTCCTGCAATAAAGACCGGTCACTGCTCTCTCTCCTTGTGCAGGGTGACTGGTCTTGTCTCTGCCCCCTCCTGTAATAAAGACCGGTCACTGCTCTCTCTCCTTGTGCAGGGTGACTGGTCTTGTCTCCGCCCCCTGCTGTAATAAAGACCGGTCACTTCTGCTCTCTCCCCTTGTGCAGGGTGACTGGTCTTGTCTCTGCCCTCCTGCAATAAAGACCGGTCACTGCTCTCTCTCCTTGTGCAGGGTGACTGGTCTTGTCTCTGCCCCCTCCTGTAATAAAGACCGGTCACTGCTCTCTCTCCTTGTGCAGGGTGACTGGTCTTGGCTCCGCCCCCCTCCTGTAATAAAGACCGCTATGTACAGCGATGATGTCACTGCTATTTGGGTCACACAAAGTGGATTTATATATTTTTGTGGTTATTGAGGAATATATTAAAATTAAAGTTTTTGTGTCCGGAGTTCAGCTATAAACCTCTCCCCTCCGCCGTGCCGCGATGGGGCTGTCCACAAGCACAGAACTCAGCGGCGCTCGTTTCCTTGGCACCAATTAGCGCTGTGATTACCGCAAGCGGATTGGCATTTCAGGCCTATAAGGACGGGCGAGAGGCGAGAGGATTTGGAATGAGATTACGGAATTAGGAGCTCCTGGCTTTTGTTCCGCCTTTAATGCGACGGTTCTTCTCAAGTGAGTGCGACAATCCGGTTTGGAGGTTCAAGTGGCAGATCGATGTCCCGCGGGGTTTCTCCGAGCTGCCGCGTACAAGCTGACCCGCGGGTGACATCTGAAATCCGGAGCGCTCGGGAAGCGAGGGACGCAGCGGCTCCAGGCCGGCACTTATAGGTGGAATAAGGGGAACCGCTTCTCCTTATCGATGTTTTGAAGTTTTGTCCCTTTTAATTATTATTTATTGCTGAATAAAAAAAGTATTTTGTTGCATTAAAATGAGTTCTGATCTGTCCGTATTCTGTACTTTTTAAAGAGACAGCGCAGCCTTTTTAACCTTCTTTTATTGGAGGGCTTGGATGCTTCTTACTGTCTCATTAGGTCCCCAGTCTTCCTCCATCACAAGTCATGGCTTGCATGCACTGCACTGACAATGGCCAATAAGTCTGAAACAGTTGTATGCAATAAATGGCTCCACAGTATTCTGCTATATATGTTCTGTACACCAGCCGTTGTGCATCTGGCTGATTAGGCATTAAGGAATTATGTTCATGGCTCCGCCCACTGTCCTGCCACTGTCTTCCCTTCACACTTGCACAGTTGTACCGCCTTCTCTTCCTCTGATGTCACTGCACACCGGGAGCTTCTCACAATGTGCATTAGAAACTGTAGCAAGTCAGATAGAGCTCCGCCTCATGTCCTGGCTGGAGGATATCCAGCATCATCTAGTACTTTCCTACCCAGGCTGACTGTTCCTGGCCCCGCCCCTTTAATTCATTGGATTTCAGTTCTTTCAATCATGGAGGCTCAGCAACACATGTGGGCGTTACCTATGCAAATATAACCAGCCTAGGCACGCCCACCCCTCCAGACTGACACCCACACATCAAGGCATTTTGATATTTGCATAGCTCCTCCCAAGGGCCAGCCCCCTGCTTGCATCAGTGCTGAGGGCTCTTGAGAGGAGTTCTGCGGCAGGGTGCTATGTACAGCCCCATGATCTGCCTGCATTGTATAGAGGAGTACAGACACCCAGTGATGATGTCACTAGGTCTCAAATAAGATATGAGAGCCGTGTGCTGCCAATTGTTGATCCCTTTCAGACGATTTTTACGTTTTGTTTTTTTTAAATTGGTACAGTTCCCCTTTAAATGCTTAAACTAATTTGAGATCCAGTCTGTAAAGTCTGAGAAAAGCTTTTCACACGTTCAGAATTTTGTAGCAAGTGACTTCCATTTGTGGTTCAGTTTATCAGCCACCAGCCCGTAAAGCGACCATGCGTTGTGCGCTGTGACATTGGGGATAATTGCGTGCTATGACGCCTTGTCTATAACTTGTGACGCGTAGGCTGTCATCGCTGCGTGAAACGCACCCGGATAATGTGAACACTTCTCGGGAAGAAACCCGGAGCCGCCAGGTTTGCCAAGTAACAGGGGGGCAGGAATAGATCCGGCGGCGTTGGGAAGGAAGGGTGTGAGAACAGGTCCTCATTAGCAGCTGCCTGGGAAACCAACAAATGCTAGCGACAGTGATTTATAGAAAAAGTGCGATCTTTCTGGGTCGCTGGAGATGCCGCCGCCGCGCATCGAAGAGAAATAACGACCGTTTTTCCCACTTAGCAAAGTCTGTTATTATCAAATATGTATCGAGTTTGTATTTTATACGTTTTACGGAAGTTTCATTTACTAAAGTATTCCCGGCCATCAGTCCTCAGATATCGGCATTAACATTGTGGCTGGAGGAACAAATCTATTAAAATGAATCGAATATCTGTTTATTATTATTATTATACAGGATTTATGTCGCGCCAACAGTGTGCGCAGCGCTTTACAATATAAGGAAGACATTACAATGGCAATACAATTCAATATGTTGTGATTCTCCTTTTTAATGTGCAAGTCACAGATCTAGTCCAATATTGTAACCAGCTTGGAAGAGATTCGTTTTCAGACAAAGAAGGCAGAAAGGTGACATGTGACATGACAAATATACCAATAAGTATATGTTTGGGTTATAATGAGCATGCTTTCTCAGTGATGTCACCACTCTCTAGTGAACGGATAGGCTGCATTCTCAGTGATGTCACCGGTCTGTAGTGAATGGATAGGCTGCATTCTCAGTGATGTCACCGGTCTGTAGTGAACGGATAGGCTGCATTCTCAGTGATGTCACCGGTCTCTAGTGAATGGATAGGCTGCATTCTCAGTGATGTCACCGGTCTCTAGTGATTGGATAGGCTGCATTCTCAGTGATGTCACCGGTCTCTAGTGAATGGATAGGCTGCATTCTCAGTGATGTCACCGGTCTCTAGTGATTGGAAAGGCTGCACTCTCAGTGATGTCACCGCTCTCTAGTGAATGGATAGGCTGCATTCTCAGTGATGTCACCGGTCTCTAGTGAATGTATAGGCTGCATTCTTAGTGATGTCACCGCTCTCTAGTGATTGGATAGGCTGCACTCTCAGTGATGTCACCGGTCTCTAGTGAATGGATAGGCTGCATTCTTAGTGATGTCACCGCTCTCTAGTGATTGGATAGGCTGCACTCTCAGTGATGTCACCGGTCTCTCGTGATTGGATAGGCTGCATTCTCAGTGATGTCACCGCTCTCTAGTGATTGGATAGGCTGCACTCTCAGTGAGGTCACCGGTCTCTGGTGAACATTTCCCTGTCTGTTCTCCCTATCACACAGCAGTATATTCTGTACAGGACGTGATGCCAGGTCTGGGCAGCTTTTCTTTTATCCTGCTGAGGTCCTCGTGGAATTGTTCAATCTCCTTCGGTGACTCTCCGCAGCTGTTTGAGATTCCTAAAAACAAAGCACACCGGGGAGTTTTTTTCCTGAATGAACGATTCCGAGTTTCCCTTCCCAGCTGACATGCCCGGCCCTGTGCTCTGTAGATCCCGGACTCTCCATCTTTGCAGCAGTTTAATGATATCATTCCCTGAACCTCGGACATGCGTAGCGGTGTAACTGATCTGTGTATAGGGTGTCATGTGCCAGTATATGACGACAGTCCTTGGCATCGGCAGGAGATATTTTCAGGGTTGCTGGAAAATCTCAGATGCGTCCAGCAAAGTGGATCATTGTAGGGATGAGCCGGGTGTTTTTTCAGCTAAATTGATTTTGCAACAAAGTTACCAGCCAAAGAAAACTCTCCTCTTCATTGTTGGGGAGAAAATGTAAAAATAAACATTTGTTTTATGTACAGGGTGTTTTTTTTATTAGGCCTTGTTCACACCAAATGCAGACCAGATCCCGTCAGGTTTCTGCACACGCAGTGTAGTGGGTTGTGCCGCGTTTTTGATGCGTTTAGGGCCGGTTTTGGTTAAAAAAACAAACATTTTTTTAAGTTTAACATGGGCTTTCAGGCACTTGCATGCGTTTTTGATGCGTTCCAGACCAGATCCAGAGCAGGTAAAATAGGGCTTGCCGCATTTTTTTCATCCGGTCTGGATCTGGTCTGGATCTGCACGCTGCGATGTGAACTGGAGGTCAAAATACCATAGGAATACATTGGACGCAGTTTTGATCCGGTCTGCACCTGCTCTGGCCCGGATCTGCTCCGCGCTTGGTGTCAACAAGGCCTTATTGTGGATGTGTTTCGGGTTGTTTTTACTTTGTATAATTGTGTTCCTTGTTTCTTTTTTTATGTATTTGTTTGTTTACGTTCACTTTTAAATGTTTTCTTTTTCTTTTTTTTTCTTTTAAACAAAACAAAAGTTCCGGGATGGTTGAAAGGAGCTTCTATGAGGCCTCATTCACACTGCTTAGAGTACAGATCCGTATGAGGCCGTTCCCGGGAAGGACAGGTGCTGCGTGTAATTGTACGCAGCCCCCGTCCTTCTCTATGGGAGGACGCCGCCGTACGCTCACCTGAGCTGCACATACGCGTCTGCGCACGGACACCCACGCGGATGTCCAGTTCGGGTGAGCGTGCGGCGGCGTCCTCCCATAGAGAAGGACAGGGGCTGCGTACAATCACACGCAGCACCTGTCCTTCCCGGGAACGGCCTCATACGGATCTGTACGGGCCGACTCTAAGCTGTGTGAATGAGGCCTAACCCCCAGGAGCCATTCATAGCACTCTATTCAAACCTCCTGATTTCAGCCTCCCCGATTGACTCGAATGTATTTAGACATAATGTTGAGATTTCACTTTTATCCCCTGACTTTTGCTGACGTTTCCGGTAATTGAAAACTTATTTTGCTCTTCCCTGGTGTATGGAGATCATTCCTCATGTTGTATTTTTCATAATATAAGATAAATAAAACATTGCATGAGGAATTGGGGGGTGCCCTCACAGTGGCAGATGCTAGCGGGATACATGCGCACCGCTCTTAGCGCCAGAGAGATATAAGTAACTCTTTGAGGATTTAAAGTGACACTAAACTCCGAGATCAAACCTTAAGGCCCGGTTCACACCTGGGCGTTCTGTAGCGCGTTCCTACGCTCTGCAAAACGCTCAAACACAGAAACCCCATTATTTCCTATGGGTATGGTTCACACCTGGGCGTATTACAGGCCGCATGAACGGGCTACAAAACGCCCTACGCCCAAAGAAGTACAGGAGCTTCTTTGGGGCGTTTTTGTCGCGCGTTTCCATTGGGATACAGCCAGGTAGCCCTCGGAAATGTGCGTTTGTCGCGCGTTTTTTTAACCGCAAATCGCTGTAAAAACATGTGTCACGAAACGAGCGACAAGCGCGCATATTCGATACGCCTAGGTGTGAACCCAGCCTAAATATACATTCAAGATCCTTAACTCTGAGCGACAATGTATCTTATTTGTGTATCACTCGGCTGTAGATCCTCCAATCATCTCTGAGACTGTCCTTCCTTCTAGAGGGGGCTACGTCTGTTCCCCATGGTCCCTAGGTGTGAGGTAAAGTAGTCACCGCTCCAAGCTTGCTCCCA
>NW_017307932.1:151652-156004 GCF_000935625.1 Nanorana parkeri | reverse complement strand
CCGCCCCCCCCCGGGATGGACTACAATCTCATGTTTAGTTTACTAATTTGTATTGAGATTGTAGTCCATCCCGGAGGGGGGGGGCGAGCTTTGAGCGGTGACTACTTTACCTCACACCCAGGGACCATAGGGAACAGACGTAGCCCCCTCTAGAAGGAAGGACAGTGTCAGAGATGATTGGAGGATCTACAGCCGAGTGATACACAAATAAGATACATTGTTGTTCAGAGTTCGGGGACCTGAATGTATATTTAAGGTTTAGTGTCACTTTAATTCCATCATAAAAAAAACCGGAACATCAGCTTTGGGGTAAATTGACCTTTAAGAACAAAATCCATCTCGTCCCCATTATACGGCAGCACTTGCTGAGCCTGCGGTGTTGAGCCCGGCAGTGCGCGGGTTAACGATGTCCTGGAACAGTCCATGCTCCATTTTTAGGGCTCAGGGCCGCTCCTTAGTCTGCCTGCGGAGGGAGATGGGACGGGGGCGTGTAATGAACAGTTCGCTCTCCCCCCGCCCCCCCCTTTGGATTGTAGAGTTCCTGGTCTCCATAGAGATGCATACCAGCATTGTAAGATAATACAGAGCGTGTGTGATCGGCGTAAACACTGGGCCGCACACCAATCACAGCTGGGAGCTGCTGCAAAAACCGCCTGGGGAGACGGCCGTCCACTCCTGGGGCTGCGCCGGCTTTTTCCAGGCGGTGGAACCCTATTTATTAAAACTGGAGCAAAGGAGAAAAGATGGCGCGGGTCCTAGCGGGCAGTTTGCCGCTTTCCGTCACTATGCGACCGCACGCTGTCAGTCGCAAGGGTGCTCGCTGCTAAAACCGGTTACAGTGCAGCCCGTAAGCTCAGGACGCACTTGTCAACATCCGTAAACCTGCGTTCTATCTAACTGAGTTGGACGTTTAAGTGCAAAGCGTTGGTGTCATGTTAAAATAAACCTGAACTGGGCGATGTGCTCCGTGCATCTCCAACAATTATCATTTTATTAAAAATAAATTCCTTGTTTTTCACCTTTTTTTTCCTCCTTTGTTACATCTCAGTGCTGATGATCTCCTGCAGCCTCTTTGCAGCCTCTTCCTGTATACATGAACTCCAGCGATGGCTGCGTGGCATCTCTCAGGGCCGGTTTCCTGACGGTGACAACAACGGGCCATGCCTGTGTAATGTGTGCAGAAACAGTCACTTGTAGTCTCCAACAGGGTGACAACGCGGGAGGACACTTAGGAGACAACGTTGTCACCCTTTAACAGGAAGTGCCTGGACAAGGACGCCATGGCGTCAGATTTAAAATGATTGAAAACGACTTTTGAAATGACATTCAGACATTGAAGCTTCTGTCAGATTTTAGTGATCGGGTGTACGGAGACGTTGAGTGATCGCGCGGGCTTGCCGCGCTGACCGTAGCTCCACACGCGTGTTGTGTGTCACGCACAAAGCTGGGAATGAGTGAAATTATCTAAGCGGGATTTATGAAATGTTATGAAACATGGCCGCTCTCTAGTGACAGAGAATAACGCGATGGCGCAGAATGAAGATCTGTGAGCTATTACTGATCCTTATTGCATAATCGCCGAGGGACGGAACCTGAGGGGCGTCTATGATGGAATGGTTTATAGGCCGGACTGGCGTGTCTGCTGATCACAGTCAGATGTCATTGATTACTATCTGATCTTTTTTAAGGCTCGCGTCTGTTCCGGTGAAAAGCTGCGCAGCATTCGACAAGAAAATGCAACCATTTGATATATTTGGGCCCCCCCCGTAATCAGTGAAGAGCGCAGGAGCCAAATATATCAAGGGCTCATATGGAAGGTCGTGGGTTTCCTGCGTCACAATAGCGAGCCCCGAGGATGAGTAGAAAGCAGGTGCTGAATGCAAATCTGAAAAAAAGTCCTTGTTTGAACCCAATTAGCTTGGGGGTAGAGATCCCCCCCCCCACCCCCTCCAAAAAAAAGTAGGGGCAGCCAAATCCAAGTATGGCTGAGCCTTACTCTGGCTCAACTATAATAGTGAGCCCACGGGTGTCCCTAGACTATTTCCCTGGGGGGGCTTAGGGGTACTGCTGGTGTACATTACGGGTGTGATGCGGTGCGGTGGATGCGCTCTACTGGTGAACGTTACGTGGGTTGTGCTAGTGGTACATGTTGGTGGGCAGTTGATTGGGGGGGGCGGGGGGGGGGCATATGGCTAGCTTGCTGACGTTACTGGTTGCCAGGAGCTTGACGGGACGCCAGCCAGAGCCTCACACGTTGCTAAGAGCTCTTAACAACCTGGATGCTCTTGCCGGAAATCGGGTGGCAGGCACACCCCATGAGCCCCAGAGATGCCTCAGGCTGCCATATCATAGGGACAGCCCTGAGGACGCCTGTCACCGGCGGCGTCTCACCAACAGGAGGATAGTGAGAAAATCGCTTTGTCAGCTCCCATAGAGTCGCTCCCTTCACTGCGACTGAGATTTCCCCAAGGAACAACCATCGGTGGAGCCAACAAGTTCTTTCTCAAGGATCCTGTTGCTGGTGAGTTTCCCCCAATAACAAGATGGCCGATTATTTATAAAATCTAGAATGATTTTCTGTTGAACTTGTTACATTGTTGCAACGTGAGTTTAGAGGAAGTCGCACCGTGTTGTGATTTCCACTCACCTCATAGTTCTAGCCGACCTGTGACAATGAGACTGTCACAGGTCGGCTCAGTAGATCGGGAGGTGAGCAAACACATACCGGCGTTCGCTCACCTCTCGATCCTGTTACGGCTCTCTGCCGTGACACGGGAGGGGCTGGATTCCCCCCTCCCCGCTCCGATGCTCCAGAGCTGACTGGCGGAACGGACGGGGGATGTAGGTGTTAAAGGCTCATTTTAGACTGTTACACAGTATTTGAGGTTGGATAAAGACACAGGTCCATCAAGTTCAATGTGCGCATGTGTATGTAGACGCAATATAAAAAGTCAGATTCTGATGTTGCCGTCCTGCTGCCCACAGTCCCCCCTCTCGGAAGATTAGGTGTAGTAGTCCCTGAGCTGTCAGTAGTTCCTGCTGACCGAACAAAGCCGCGGGCAGATCTTCGCACGCCACGCCAGCTGTAGAAAGTTGCGAGTTGAGCCGTTCCGTCACGTAGGCCGCAGCGTGGCTCCTGCTGGCAGTGGCGGGGCTCAGAGGGCCCGGGGTCAGGGCGGATGAGTATATTTATCTCTCTCTGTCATACGCACTTGTTTGCCTATCTAGTTACACACATTTCTCCGCTCCCTCAGCGGCTCCCTGTTTGTGTTTTCAATAATGACTTTGTGCCGAGTACATTTCCAGACTCCGGGCCCGAGTTATATACTGGAATCTGTGAAAAATATATATACAGTGTAAATAAAATCCTAATTTTCCTTCTTTGATGCATCTCAGAGCTGCTGATTTCCCGCAGCCGCTTCCTGTCTACACGCGCTCCAGCGGTGGCGGCATGGCATTTCCCCGGGAGGGTTTCCTGTTGGTGACAACAGAGGGCCATGTCTGTGTAATGAGTATAGGAACTTCCATTGGAAGCCCATGTGACAGGGTGACAACGCCGGAGGTTAGAAATCGTTTTCAATCTGCAGCTTTCATTAAAATAATCCTGCAATGGAGGTCCTTGTTCTGGCACTTCCTGTTATAGGGTGACGACACTCTGCCCCGTCCCCTATATAACCTCCGGCGTTGTCACCCTGTCACATGGGCTTCCAATGGAAGTTCCTATACCCATTACACAGACATGGTCCTCTGTTGTCACCAACAGGAAACCCGCTATCATGAGGATTATCAGGATACATTCTTTACTCCCAGGTCCAACATTTATGACACCCCACTCACCCCACTTCCCCCTCCCTAACAACTTTCTCTTGCTTTAAGTGGTAAACGTTGTCATGTTGATCAGTATTGCTTCTGACCTGAAGAAGAGAGGTTAACTCTCGAAAGCTTGTCTTTTATATATTTTGTTAGTCCAATAAGAAAGGTAGCATCGCATACTACAATACTCCGTTTTGTTTTTTTATACATCTATATATATAAGTTTCTGCTACTTCGGCGTCTCCAGTCAGTGAAAGATATCCACATACACACGGTGTCTGCCGCCTTGCCTGTGTGCCGGGCTTCTCTCTCCGGCAATTTGCTCAGCTTGTGTGAGTGGATGGCTCAGCTCTCCCCTGCCAGCTTTCACCTTGAAACGGATATCTTCCCAGGACACGGATTGCCTGAAGCGCCGCTGGGGCGCGCAATCAGCATTGTTGACTGTCGCTAAGCAACACAATAACTGTAATATTTTCTGCAACAGACGGGTGCTTCCCCCCCCCCCCCCTTCCCTCGACCCCCGGCCCCACGGCACACCC